>NC_080751.1:51225807-51528838 GCF_020826845.1 Diceros bicornis minor
GTTTCTACTGAATGTTTTTCACTTTCGCACCATCAAAAAGTTGAGAAATTTTAAGTTGAGGACTGTCTGTATAATGAAAGCCATACATTTGAGCCACATATTGGTTATTTGCATTTTTTATGGTATCCACCTTAAACAAGTAAAGAGAGGGCCGGCCCCGTGGCTTAGCGGTTAAGTGCGTGCGCTCTGCTACTGGCGGCCCGGGTTCGGATCCTGGGCTTGCACCAAGGCACCGCTTGTCTGGCCATGCTGAGGCCACGTCCCACATATAGCAACTAGAAGGATGTGCAACTATGACATACAACTATCTACTGGGGCTTTGGGGAGAAAAAAGGAGGAGGATTGGCAATAGATGCTCAGAGCCGGTCTTCCTCAGCAAAAAAAAAAAAAGAGGAGGATTGGCAATAGATGTTAGCTCAGAGCCGGTCTTCTTCAGCAAAAAAAAAGAGGAGGATTAGCATGGATATTAGCTCAGGGCTGATCCTCCTTACACACACACACACACAAAAGTAAAGAGAAACAGGTGAAATTAGTTTTAATATATTTTATTTAATCCATTATATCCAATATATTATTTCAACATGTAACCAATATAATTATTGAGATATTTTTTATGTTTTCTGTACTAAATCTTAGAAATGTTATTTTACACTTACATTACATATCAATTAGGATTAGCCACATTACTAGTGCCCAATAGCCACATGTGGCTAGTGACTCCTGTATTGAACAGCACAGATTTAGAGACTTGATCAGATTCAGGCTTTTTGTGTTTGTTTTTTTGTCAGGAAGTAGGGAATGCCTGGTTGTCTCTTTGGTGATGTTGCTAGCCGTTTATGATCATTGTTTAGATCTATTCATTAGGGCTTGCAAAGTGGTGATATTTTTATCATTCTGCCTTCATTTGTTATCTGTAATACTTCTCTCAAGGGATACTTCTCATCCTCAATTATTTGGTTACCCGAAGGAACAGTTCATATAGAAAATGTAGGATAAGTAATGCTTGATTCTTTTCCTTTATTTCCCAGTTATCAAAATAATAAGTTGGTTCCCTAGCATTATCCAAAGGTAACCAGCAAAATTTTTTTTTCAAGTGTTATTGTGAACTCATGGGTTTAAAAGATACTCAGATTGTCTCATCTTTAGCTAGTGGGAGCCTTTTTAAGCTGGCTCTTGAGTCCTTTTGACATGGCTTTAATAGTCTTTGATAGCTTTCTTGCTTTCTGGTATATTAGTCTGTGTTCTTTAGAGAAACACAACCAATAGGACATATACATATATATAGAAAGAGATTTATTATAACGAATTTGTTCATGCAGTTTGAGGGGCTGACAAGTCCCAGGGTCTGCATTCAGCAACCTGGAGGCCCAGGAGAGCTGATGGTGTAGTTCCAGTTCAGAGTCCGGTAAGCTTGAGACCCAGGAAGAGCCAGTGTTTCAGTCTGAGTCTGAAGGGAGGAAAAACCAATGTCCCAGCTTGAAGGCTGTCAGGCAGGAGGAGTTCCCTCTTACTTGTTGGAGGGTCAGCCTTTTTGTTCTATTTAGGCCTTTGACTGATTGGCTAGGGCTCACCTATCCTGTTAGAGAGGGCAGTCTGCTTTACTTAGTCTACAAATTCAAATGTTAATCTCATCCCAAAACACCCTCATAGACACACCCAGAATAACGTTTGACCAAATATCTGGGCACCTCGTGACGTGGTCAAGGTGACATATGAAATTAACCATTGCATCTGGTATAAGCTGTTTCAGGCTTATTTTACATTTCCTGCCCCAGATGTGGAATCCACAGTTTTTCCAAGGAGCCCTGGTCTTTACTCTCTTAAACAAAATCAGAGTGTCAAAGTCTTCTAAATAATGTTGGCATTTAATAAATACCCTCTGATGTTTCTTTTAATGATGAAGATAACATTGATTCATAATTTTTTTTTAAAGATTTTATTTATTTATTTGTTTTCCCCCCAAAGCCCCAGTAGATTGTTGTATGTCATAGCTGCACGTCCTTCTAGTTGCTGTATGTGGGACGCGGCCTCAGCATGGCCGGAGAAGCAGTGCGTCGGTGCACGCCCGGGATCCGAACCCGGGCCGCCAGCAGTGGAGCGCGCGCACTTAACCGCTAAGCCACAGGGCCGGCCTGAGATTCATAATTTTAAAAGTTTTATTTTAAAAGGCTTTGTTTCAGGATTTTTATCAAGAAAGGGTAATTTCTTTTTTTATTTTTTTTAATTTTTTTGAGGCAGCTTGGCCCCCAGCTAACATCTGTTGCCAATCTTCCTCTTGTTTTTCTTTTTTCTCCTCAAAGCCCCCAGTACATAATTGTATATCCTGGTTGTAGGTCCTTCTAGTTGCTCTATGGGGGATGCCACCTCAGCATGGCTTGATGAGTGGTGTGTGGGTCTGCGCCCAGGATCTGAACTGGCGAACCCTGGGTCGCTGAAGCGGGATGCGCGAACTTTGCTGCGGCACTGGGCCGGCCTCCAAGAAAGGATAATTTCTTAGGGGTCATTAAATTGTCTTATATCATACTTAATTTTCTTATTTCTTTTCTTACTTCTGGGAGAGAGGTTCTTGGTGTCTGCTCTGTCACTGCTACGTTGATCTTTCTGATATAATTCTTGGGGAAAGCATAGAATGAAAGCTGATGGCACAGAGTCATACCTAGTAAAATGCATACAAATGATTGCTAATTAACTTCTTTAAGTGTCATCCTAGACAATTCTACCTCTTAGTATGTTTTAGTAACCTAGAATTACAGACGTAATGAAGTTTATCCTCTTCATTTTACAGAAAAGGGAATTGAGGCCCAGATCTGTAGGAAAGCTAGGACTATATAACCGGATCACTTGCCTGTAGGTAGTGTGCTGTGTAGTAGGACAACCCCACGGGTTCAGAGAGAGACCGACATGGCTCAGCATATTGGCATTGCCATTTATTAGCCGTATGAACTTGAGGAAACTTTGTTTTTTTTTAATTTGTAAGCTAGAGATAATAATAACTATGTCCTATGATTACTATGATAGAAATAACCAAGAATAACATTTTAAGGAACCCAGTACTGTGCCGCTCACATAGGTATACTGTAAATTCTGTGGGTTTTTTTGTTCTCCCAGTTTGCAGTTCTTTCTGCCATCGTATTGCCTTCTTTTTGAATTGAACATCAAGTATATATCTAAAGTAGCTGAAAACAGTACACTTTTGTTGCACTTGTTACCTTGTTCATAGTATTTGCTTGACAAATTTTTAGTAGAATAAGAAAATTTGGTCTGGTTCTTTTATGAATTTTTCTGGATGATAGTTACTGAAGTTCAAATTGGAAGATTTTACTTTTCATTCTGAAGTACTTTATCCAAAAAAACTTTCGTTGCTATATCCCCATATATCATAATTATTGAATATTAATCACAGATGTTTTAAATTATATTTTATGTTTCATCAGGGTGGAATGTAATCATGTTCATGCTTGTATTCTGTTGCAGCAAACAGGATAGTTTAGAAAGGCCATAATTAATAGATGTTTAAAAGTTGCTTTGATGTCCTTAGATGAAAGCTATGCTACCAATATCAAATGCTAGTATTTTTAATTATCACTGTCCTTTTGAACATGAAATATTGGCATGAGTTCTATAGAGCTAGCTACAGGATTGTTACCTTGTAATACATGTTTAATGTGAATGTGTAGAGAAAATCTTAGAAACTGTTTATTATCCAAAAAATGTACACTCAGATTCAGGTTGTTAGCTATCTATTTGGATAAAATTCTAAAAGCATACACGAATGTTGACTTTCGCATGACATTAGTGGATGGCTTTCTTTGTTGGGAGGTATGAAAATATGATTGCTAGTGCCTAAGGTTATATTTCTTAAAGTGAATGAATTGACGTATTTGATATTTGAGGATTGGAGACTTCAAACTGGGAGACCTAGAGATGATGAAAAAAGAGGCATTGATAGTTGCTTTCAGTTCTTCTTGGCATGGTTTTCATTTGCTGTTTCCATTTTCTTGTAAGTCATCTTTTCTGTAACTGCTTATAAACTCAATTTTTACCCCCAACCACTGAAAACTAATCGCTCTAAGGTTGCTGACTTCTTTGTAATCACCAAATACATTGATTGGCATTTTCTCTGTTCTCATCGTGCTCATTCATTACAGAGCATCAGATTCTGTTACTCTTGAAGATCTCATCTCTTTGCCCTCTTTGTACTGTATTTTCCGCCTGTCTCTTGTGCTGCACCTCTTTTCCCTCCTTCATGGGCACAACTTCTTACTTGTATGCCCAACTGTCTGTATGCTAAGATTCAAATTTTTAACATTTGTGGTCATCATCAATCTATATACACTCAGATGGCTCTTATCCATTCTCTTGTCTTTCACCACTTTAATTAAATGACTGAAATCTATATTTCTGTACATGACCCCTTTTTCTGCACTTACGGCTCTTCTTCTTTACCAACTGGACATCTTTACCTGATTGCCTTATTGTCTCCTAAAATTTTCAGTGTGTCCAAGTGGAAGTCGTCTCTTAGAACAAACTTCATGGTCTTCCTTAATTCTGTCCTTGATGCTGGTCCTATCATTCATCTAGCCTCCAAGTTTAGTCGTCATTGACTCTTTCACTCACCCCCCTCTAATTTGTTTAGGCACAAAGTTTTATTAATTCTGTTTTTGCTTAACACAGTTTGGGAAATGCTGACTTATAGAATTAAGGTTGGTCGAGTGGTTATCTGTCTGTCTACCTATATGTATCAAATTGGCCTAAGTGTAGAGGGGTTTGGGAGGGAGTTTTTATTTCTTTAGTAGAATTTTTGTGATGGCTCTGGTTTAAAAGAAGGTGCCCGTGACATTGTCTAAGGCCTCTTAAAGGTGCTAGTGCCTGAACATGGCTGAGACTCTCAAGACTTCTAATATGATCTTCTGGGAATTAGAGAGGTCCCACTTGATTTCAAACTCAAGTATTCTTCAACCTGGACAGCTTTTACATTAACACATTTGCTTCAGTGTTAGGCAGTTCAGTGAAAAGAGTTCAAAGGAATATGGAAAGGGTTTGGCAGAGTTGATGCACACATACATCTCCACTTTCATGTTAACTGTCTCCCTTAGTTTCCAAACTTAGTTTTCCCCCTACATTAGCAATCTCAGAACTCCTTGGAAAGCCTTTTATCTTGATGGCTGTTATGCCTGACTACCCTTTTCTTTTCTGCATAGCTGATACCTGGCATGTCCATCTCTCTGTCCACATTAGGCATGTTTTCTTGGTTAGTTATCAAGGAAGAACTTGCTTTTTTTTTTTTTTTTTTTGTTTGCGTCTTATGGTTGCAAAGTCAGAAACATAATTCTTTAGATGGATGGGCTGGCACATCAAGTACCACTGCTTAGTGAAAGAAGAAAACAGGCCTCAAACATGCCACAACAAAAGTTACAAAAACAAAAATTGCGTTAGATTATGCTTAATTACTTCAAAAAGCAATTTGACTTCTCTAGATTATCTGGTAAATGATTACTGAAGAAGTTAGAATGGAGAATAACTCAAGCCCTTGCTAGACAAATAAACTGTTGAAACTATTAAATTTTCTTCACTGGAGAAGAATAATAAAGAAAGATATTAATAAGGTGTTTAATGTTATCTTTTTTAGAATGTTTCTGTGTTCTCTGATTCTATCTACCAGAAATTCGATGATGGATGTCACACTTAGGGAAGTGAAGTAAAAGGGGGAAAATCCGTTCTTGCTAATAGGGAAGTCTTGTCAGATTGGTCCATAGATATCCCAACACTTAATGTATATTTTATTGATCAAATAGCAATTCTGAGCAGTTTGGTTTTATTTATTTTAACCTAGATTATTAATGTAGGTATTGTCTTAGATGTAACAATGATTTGTTGCTGGGTTTACAGTTTATAGGCTTTTTTCTGTGTCAATAAACATATGTCTAGCATCATTGTTTATGACCTCATGGTATTTTGTTATGACTGCACCATCTTTTCTTATACTTAATTTTTGGATATGTAGTACATGTACACAGTGCAAAATACAAAAGATACAAGAGTATGCAGTGAAAAGTAAAGTTTCCCTCTAGTCTTAGTTCCCTTGTCAGGATGCAGTCACTGTTATCCATTTCTTTTGTGTTCATCCAGAGATATTCTACATAAATAAAAACCAGTACATAATCATGTATGATATATATGCACACATAAAAATGGCAACATATTGTACCTTCGGTTCTGTACCATGCTTTCTTTTTTCCCTCAATTAAGAGATTTTCCATAGGGCAGGCCCCGTGGCTTAGCGGTTAAGTGCGCGCGCTCCGCTACTGGCGGCCCGGGTTCGGATCCTGGGCGCGCACCGACGCACCGCTTCTCCGGCCTTGCTGAGGCCGCGTCCCACATACAGCAACTAGAAGGATGTGCAACTATGACATACAACTATCTACTGGGGCTTTGGGGAAAAATAAAAAGGAGGAGGATTGGCAATAGATGTTAGCTCAGAGCCGGTCTTCCTCAGCAAAAAGAGGAGGATTAGCATGGATATTAGCTCAGGGCTGATCTTCCTCACAAAAAAAAAAAAAAAAGAGGTCTTCCATAGAGGTTCATAAAATTTTGCCTCATTGTTTTCCTGTTGTTGAATATTCTACTTTATGGATCTACCATAATTTATTTAACCAATTTCTTTTTTGATGGATGCTTAGATTGTTTCAGATCTTTTGTTCTGAAACAATATGCAGTTATGTTACATGCTTCATTTGGTGTAGTTGACTAGGCCTGATCCACTTTTTTTTTTTTTTTTTTTTTTTGTGGTAAGGAAGATTGTCCCTGAGCTAACATCTGTTGCCAGTCTTCCTCTTTTTGCTTGAGGAAGATTGTCCCTGAGCTAACATCTGTGCCAGTCTTCCCTTATTTTGTACGTGGGATGCCACCGCAGCATGGCTTGATGAGCGGTGCATAGGTCTGCGCCTGGGATCCGAACCTTTGAACCCCGGGCTGCTGAAGTGGAGCCTGTGAACTTAACTTCTACACCACCAGCCAGCCCCCGATCCACTTTTTCTTTTCTTTTTTTTTTTTTTTTTTGTGAGGAAGACCGGCTCTGAGCTAACATCTATTGCCAATCCCCCTCCTTTTTTTCCCCCAAAGCCCCAGTAGATAGTTGCATGTCATAGTTGCACATTCTTCTAGTTGCTGTATGTGGGACACCGCCTCAGCATGGCCGGACAAGTGGCGTGTCGTTGTGCTCCCAGGATCCGAACCCAGGCTGCCAGTAGTGGAGCGCGCGCACTTAACCGCTAAGGCATGGGGCCGGCCCCTGATCCACTTTTTCTGATCAAGCTCTGTAAGTGAAAACTCTTAGAGAATAAAATCTCTATTACACAGAAAAGGATGAGAAAGTGGTAATGTCTACAAATTTGTTTTGTGGTGGAAATGTATGAAAAATGAAAATTCTATCTTTTCCTTTTATCTTGAGAAACTTTTATTTTTAAGCAGTTGCCTGAGAAGTGTTACCTTGTGTGGGAAGTGTTATCCTAGTCCAGACTCTTTCCAATAAGACAGACTTGTTTTATTTTTCCACAGATTATGTTTTTGGATTTGGTACTAAATTATCCAGATTCACTAGTATCAACTGGCTGTTTGTAACCCAAAGGAAAAAAAAAAAAACACACAACAAAGAGAAAACGTGCTAGCTACAATTGGAAGAAAATAATGATTCCTGGTTAGATATGCATTAAGGAAGTATTGTGGACCCAACTTTAAGTATTTTTGTATTACTTTAGGTGGTTGCCCTTTATGAGCCGGGTTCATATTTTCCTCACTAGAGTACTTGCCCCATGTTAGATGATAAACATGGTGTATCTTTTTGAAGCCACCATTTAAATTGCAAATAGCCCATGGGAGTTTTGAAATTACTATGGATATTGTGTTGTCACTTAGTCTACTACATTCTCATGAATTTTTGGACTAAAACAGAAGACTTAAAAGAGAATTTGAGTTTGTGTATCAGTTTCCATGAATCTGAGTTCATTTTCCTTTGTCATCAGGATTGAGTGGAAAAACTAGGAAGGCATTGATCGAAGTGAGAGGCTAGAACCAGTATAAAAAATAAACAGGTAAATTTTAAGTAAAAACAGTGGAGGTCACTTATGGCTTCAAAGTAGTTTGGAGGTAAAAATTCATGCATTTATATATTGCTAACTTACGGATTATATGATCTATTTATTGTAATGAAAAATCTCAGTTATAAATGTTCCAAGAGTCTGGTAGCTGCATTCATTCACATAGCATGTACAAATAAACTCCTTTATAGCAGTGGGCCTCACATTTTAATGTGTATCAGAGTCATGGAAAGCCTGTTAAAAACTCCTGGTCACCATCCCCAGAGATTGTGATGACAAAGCTCTGGAGTAAGACCTAGAGGTTTTTTATTTTTTAGCCTTTGGGATCTAGCTAAGAGATTTCTTTCTTTCTCTTCTTCTTCTTTTTTTTTTTTTTTTGGTGAGGAAGATTAGCCCTGAGCTAACGTCTGTTGGCAACCCTCCTCATTTTACTGAGGAACATTGGCCCTGGGCTAACATCCGTGCCCATCTTCCTCTACTTATATGTGGGATGCCTGCCACAGTGTGGCTTGATAAGCGGTGCGTCGGTCCATGCCCGGGACCTGAACCTGTGAACCCTGGGCCACCAAAGTGGAGCGTGCGAACTTAACCACTACACTACCGGGCCAGCCCCGAGATTTCTTTCCTAAATAAACACATCAGATGATTCTGGTCTATAGACCACTTTTATTTTATTTATTTATTTATTTTTGCTGAGGAAGATTTGCCCTGAGCTAACATCTCTGCCAATCTTCCTCTATTTTTTTTTTTTTGAGGAAGATTGGCCCTGAGCTAACATCTGTTGCCAGTGTTCCTCTTTTTCTTTTCTCCCCAAAGCCCCATTACATAATTGTATATCCTAGTTGTAGGTCCTTCTATGTGGGATGCCACCTCAGCATGGCTTGATGAGTGGTGAGTATGTCTGCGCCCAGGATCTGAACTGGTGAACCCCGGGCCGCTGAAGCGGAGCATGCGAACTTAACTGCTGTGCTACCTGTCGTGCCCCCATCTTCCTCTATTTTGTATGTGGGTCGCCACCACAGTGTGGCTGACAAGTGGTGTATGACCGCACCTGGGATCTGAACCCGTGATCCTGGGCCGCCCAGGCAGAGTGTGCTGAACTTAACCACTACCCCACAGGGCTGGCCCCCAATATAGACCACTTTTTGACTAGAATAGGAGAACGAGTTATGGATTCTAAAAGGATGAAAAAAATCGTACTCCATTAGTTAAAAAGATTTAATGGCAGGATCAAAAATCTTCAGGGTTGTGAGTAATTTAAAAAGCAGTATAATGGAACATAATAGGGTTGGTTTTGAATTGGACTTGTCTTCTCTAAAGGCCAATATTGTAGTAATTGTTTGCTAGACGTTAATAATGGATAACTTGTGGCTGGCAAGAAGACTCAACAATCATGTTGCTTTTTTATGGTCCAAGTAGAAAATATTCATCTTAGGAGTCAAAGTACATTTTTCTTTGATTAGAGAAATAGAATATTTAGTTTATTTTGAAATGCCAAATATGATTGAGGTAGGGCACTGGATTTTAATTTTTATCGAATGAGGCATGGTTGAATGACTTAATCTTTTAAAATATTATTTTGAGGAGAGTGGTGACGTTATAGTGAAACAGGCATTGTTGTGCATGGTGCATGATTATGAATGGATGCAATTTTGGGTAACATTTTGAATTTGTGTATTGAAATCTTAAAAAGGCTCATACTAATTTGCATAGTAATTCAGTTTCTGAGAATCTGAAAAGAAAATAATGTTAAATATGGAGTTGAGATACATATTATAGAACTGTTTATAATAGTACAAAAAATTAGAAACAACCTAACAATCTTATATTAGAGTGATGTTTAAGAGAGCAGTGATCCATTCACACAAAGCAATATTATTTAACCATAAAATATCTTTAAATAGAGTTCATAATATAGGAAAATGCCTATGCTATAATGTTATGTACATAAAGGCAGGTTACAGAATTGTATATCGTTTTAAAGACTAAAAGGAAATATGGAAAATATGAATTTTGGTGATTTTTATAATTGTGGGATTATTGCTTTTTTCCTCTTCTTAATATGTATTCTCCAAATTTTCTATGCCGAATGTATTTTCTTTTATAGTGAAAAAATAGCAAACAAAAATCAATACCTTGATCTTAAAAAAGATTTTAGATAAGATACTATAACCAGGCACTGTTAAGGGATTTAGGGGCATCATTTGATAGAGATAAGGAATTTGTGTATAAATAGAGAATAGGAGTAGGAATAGAGAATTCAAATTAATAGACTGTTAAAGAGATCAATGTACTAACCCTTATTTTCAGATTACAGTTTTATAAATGATGTGGAAGGAGAAGTCCACTGTGATCCTCCAAATTTGCATCTCTTTTAGGTGTAAAATGCTAATGGCATTGACACTAATTCTAGAAATTTTGAGAAACTGTATATGAGTGGGCAGAAAACTGATAAGTGATTTCCAGTTGACTAAATGTGAGAGTTGGTGGGTACACACTAAAGATTGTTCATTTGGGTGGTTAGTTGCCCCTATGCAATTGTATTATGAACTACAGAGTTTAGCTAAAAGTGTAAATACATTCTTGTAATGTTTAAATAAATTAGTGGATAATAAGGAATCCAAGATATTTAGATTTGGCCTAATCTTTAAGATTTATATCAAGGAGAACAATCAGTGTTCTTGACAGCGAGGGCTTTTTGGTTTGATACAGTATGGCTTTTGGGTCAGATTCAGTGTGATAATTCTTGTGTTCTTGTGTTCCCAGGGGTATTTATTTTCTGAGTGAGGAGTCCTATCATAGATACATAAAAACAACAGTATCCCTTGAGATGTATCTAAAAATAAGATACTAAGTTTTGTAAACATTATAGCAATAAATTCTTAAGTATGTGGTCACAGTAGGGTGTCAATAATGAGAGAAAGGATTTGGGGAGAACTACTGAAATGTTACTTATTTTTAAAATTAAATGAGATGATTATCATCATTGGTAAGGCTTCTCAGAAACTACTTTCATTGTAGTGAGAAGCAGTGGTTCCCAAATGCTGTTCTTAGATGAATTTTTTGCTGTTCTGCATTGAGCTAAAAAATATCAGAACATTGTAGTGAGTGTGGTTTTCATAGTGCTACTATGGTTCATTGATTTTAAGATGTACATTTTCCCACATTTTAACATTTCTGAAATTGAGATGTGTTTTAGAATCAATGGCATCTTAAAATCATTGTCAGTAATGAAATAGTTGTCACTGCCTACACGTACGTGAACTCAGTAATTAATCCTGCTAGTATGACTAGACAATTGCAACCCATTGATGTTTCTGTTAACATACCATCTATGGATTATTTATAGAAGAGATTACCATTCCTGGGTAGTCTTCTGAAACCTTCTGTTAATTACATCTTCTGGTGATACCTTTGGTAACATCAAGAAGGTTATGGCATCAAGACTTAGACAGTGTGTGTCAGTTGCTTGGACGAGAGCCCCAGAGGCAATAGAGGAACACTTTTAAAAGAAATATTGCATCACTAATTCTTTCAATGGTATAGATGATGATATTATGGAAAACCAAAGATTACCAATGACTCGGAGTTAAAAAGCAATTTAGATGTCAGATTGTGAATGTGAAGAAAATTTTAAGAATACCTTGAATTTATTTTGCTTTTTTTTATACATTAACACAGTAGTGTTATATGAAAATTCATGTTCAGAGAGCTTTTCTAATAAATATAAAAAGTTCTAAGTGATAAGAAGCCATATGCCCTAGTTTAATTGGAAAGTTTTTTTTTTCTTTCTTAGTGGTACATACGTAAAATAATGGTGCACCTTAATATTGGTGGTATCTTGGAGTCAATGAAATATGGTTAATTTATTCAGTTTAAAGGACTGAGATTATCTTAAAATTGTGCTCTTCTTACTTTTTGGTGTTATATTTATTTTATGAAGTCATGGTGATCATAGACAAACAGTTGATATGATTTAAATGGCTTTTCTTGGTAAAATAAAAAATTGGCAACCCTATGTTGGTCTCCCCAATTTTGAAATTTTATTGGCTTGTGAAATTCAGAGATCCAGGAACCACTGTTATAACAAGTCTAACATATTAATTTTATGATTTGTAGATTTTCAACCACAGGTCAGAGTTTATTTCATAGTTTGGTTTGAACAGATTTCACTGAATGATTAATAGCAAAATACTAGGTGGTGACAGCCTATTTGGCTTTGTAATTTTTGCTTCAGCTTTTTCTGTTGTTACTTTGCCTTAACCAGTTCTATGGAATTGAGTTTACTGTGCTAATAGGCAGGTACCACTTAAGAAAGAATGGTAAAAAAGGTGTGGCAATTGGTCATTCTTTACCTTATATATGTGGAATAGTTTGAGCAACACTGGAAAGCTCCTCCCCTAACCAAAAATGTTTCTCCTACTAGCTTCTCCTGGTGTCTGAAATTTTCGTCTTTCAGCATTCTTTGAATTTAAGACATTGACAGTTATAAGCTCCATGAAGGCAGGCATCACATCTGTCATTTTTATTGTTATAGCTCCAGCATCCATCCGCTTCCTGGCACATAAATAGCTGTTCCATAAATATTTATTCAATTAACAAATGAAGGCAAATGTGATTTGTGACATTAAAACATTATAGGTCATAACTAACCTTATCGTGTAATAATTTATTAAATAGCTAGTAGAAAATAAAGCTGTTAGGTAATTGAAACACAGTTCAGATAAATTCTAGGAAAGGTAAGTGATAGGTCTGGAGTGTTTCTCAGGCTTTTCGAAGTATATATCCTCTTTCCCTGACTTTTAGGAACCCTCTTCATGTCAGAAAATACAGATTTTCCTACAAGACAGTAGTTCTTCTTTATTATCTGTTGCTTGAGAAAATATATGATTAAAAAAGGGTAAATTTTTTAACCCTTTTAAATGTCCATGTATTTCTTAATCCATGATTCATAGATCTTGCGTTTATCTAGACATTTATTTTATCTCTAGATAAAACTTGGTATGTGTATAGATTTGTGGAGTCCTTGGGGTCCAAGGCCCTTTTTTGGTTGGCAACCATTGACCTAGACTTGGTACTGGAGTGTGGTCTATAGGCCAGCAAACATTGCTGTCATTTGGGGAGCATGTTAGAAATGTAGAATCTGAGGCCCTACTCCAGACCTATAGATTCAGAATTAGCATTTTATTTATTTACTTTTTATTATTTATTTTTGTGAGGAAGATCAGCCCTGAGCTAACATCCATGCCAGTCCTCCTCTTTTTGCTGAGGAAGACCGGCCCTGAGCTAACATCTATTGCCAATCCTCCTCCCTTTTTTCCCTTTTTCTCCCCAAAGCCCCAGTAGATAGTTGTATGTCATAGTTGCACATCCTTCTAGTTGCTGTATGTGGGACGCGGCCTCAGCATGGCCGGAGAAGCGCTGCCTTGGTGTGCGCCCAGGATCTGAACCTGGGCTACCAGTAGTGGAGCACGTGCACTTAACCGCTAAGCCACGGGGCCGGCCCCCAGAATTAGCATTTTAACAAGATCCTCAGGTGGTTTGTTGCACATTGTTGGAGAAGAGCTTATAGAACACATGACTTTTGTTCAGAGTAAGTGGACTGAAATTTTTTTTTTTCTTGCAAAGAGGAATAGGAGGAACTGGCCAAACAGAGATAGAAAAGTGTAGAAAACCATTTTGGCTTACTTCTAAAATATGGAAATTAATTAGTTGCATAGAATTCCTAAAAAAACAGGTGCATGTGTAATATCTCTGTGGTTTTGTTCTATGCGAATAAACTTGTGAAATATTGTTTGGATGCAAGTGGGATTCAAATAGAATTGTTAATTGAATTGCCTATAGCACATTATTTTTTATTTATTTTTTTGAGGAAGATCAGCCCTGAGCTAACATTCATGCCAATCCTCCTCTTTTTGCTGAGGAAGACCGGCTCTGAGCTAACATATATTGCCAGGCCTCCTTCTTTTCCCCCAAAGCCCCAGTAGATAGCTGTATGCCATAGTTGCACATCCTTCTAGTTGCTGTATGTGGGCCGCGGCCTCAGCATGGCCGGACAAGCGGTGCGTTGGTGCGCGCCCGGGATCCAAACCCGGGCCGCCAGTAGCGAAGCGGGCACGCTTAACCGCTAAGCCACAGGGCCGGTCCTGTAGCACAGTATTTATTGTCTATTTTTTAAGGAAATACTTTAGCATTTGTCCTTTGGGAACTTATTTTTTACTCTTTTGTCCAAAGAAGTAAATGCCCATTTATCCCTCTCAGGACAAGGTGACACAACCATGAAGTAGTTTTGCTAGGATTTAACAATGCTTTTGATTTTTCCATTCATCAGTGTACCTTCAAATCCAATGGTGTTTGGATAACGAGCAGATATTTGCATCATCTTCATATATTAAGGATGCCATGCCAAGTATATCAGCCACTGTGGAAGAACTCAAATTCATTTTTTTACTTGATACTTTATAGATCAGTTAAGCAACCATATTAATAAACAGATACTCAGATTAATAAACAGATATTAATAAAACAGATACAATTATCTTTAAGTAAGATAATTGAGGGGGTCGGCCTGGTGGCACAAGCGGTTAAATGCGCGTGCTCCGATGTGGCGGCCTGGGGTTCGCTGGTTCAGATCCCGGGTGCACGCCGACGCACTGCTTGGCAAGCCATGCTGTGGCGGCGTCCCATATAAAGTGGAGGAAGATGGGCCCGGATGTTAGCCCAGGGCCAGTCTTCCTCAAGAAAAAAAGAGGAGAATTGGCAGATGTTAGCATAGGGCTGATCTCCTCCCAATAAATAAATAAATAAATAAATAAATAAATAAAATTGAGAAACTTAGAGTTTGGCTTTTACCTTAGGATCCTTCTGAAGAAATTGGTCCTTTTACAGAAGGACTAATAAGAAAGCTTGGTTTAGTGCTTAAAATCAGTGAAGTTGGTGGCAGTAAGGTGGCCGAATTGGGAGATATTGTTTTCTTTGCTTTTCTCTGTTTTTCCATTTCTGTTTTGTAAACTTCCTGTAATGTGAAAATATTTGGAGCAATACTTAAGTTAATATAAAATTTATTAGGCAGCTAAAAGTTTATTTTACTTTGAAAATAGAAACTACTTTTTCTTGAGTTAACAATGACATTATTTAATATAAGTTTTTTGGTAGTTATTCTTAAATTTAAGTTTTAAAAATAAACTACCTCATTGCTGAATCAGACCTTTTCTGTGCTATGGCAGTCTACATATGGGCTGTCTGTTATAAGCTTGACTTGTTTATACATATAGTCCTGAACATATACAGAAGGATTTGCAAATCGTAGATGCTTAATCTCAATGGATGTTTGGGAAATAAACATTAGAAGAAACAAAGGGATGCCATTTCTTACCCATCAAATTTGGCAAAAATTAAAAATTCTGACAGTATCAAGTATTGGTAAGGATGTAAGGAAATGGGATTTAAAAAAAATTGATATCATAATACTTTATAACATTGTGGAATTTTAGTTGTACATTATTGTTTGTCAGTCATATAACTGCTTTCCTTCACCCCTTGTGCCCACCCCATAAATCCCTTCCCCCTGGTCACCACCAAACTGTTCTGTCTGTGTGCTAGTTTATTTTCCACATATGAGTGAAATCATATGGTGTTTGTCTTTCTCTGTCTGGCTTATTTCACTTAACATAATAGCCTCCAGGTCCATCAGTGTTGTTGCAAATGGGACGATTTGGTCTTTTTTTATGGCTGAGTAGTATTCCATTGTATATAGGTATACTGCCTCTTCTTTACCCAGTCATCAGTCGAGGGACGCTTGGGTTGCTTCCACTTCTTGGCTATAGTGAATAGTGCTGCAATGAACATAGCAGTGCATAAGACTCTTTGGATTGTTGATTTCAGAGTCTTTGGATAAATACCCAGTAGCAGGATAGCTGGATCATAAGGTATTTCTATTTTTAATTTTTTGGGGAATCTCCATACTGTTTTCCATAGTGGCTGCACCAGTTTGCGTTTCGACCAGCAGTGAATTAGGGTCCCCGTTTCTCTACAACTTCTCCAACATTTGTTATTTTTTGTCTTGGTGATTATAGCCATTCTAACAGGTGTGAGGTGATATCTCATTGTAGTTTTGATTTGCATTTCCCTGATGATTAGTGATGCTGAACATCTTTACACGTGCCTACTGGCTATCTGTCTGTTTTCCATGGAAAAATGTCTGTTCATATCCTCTGCCCATTTTTTGATCGGATTGTTTGTTTTTTGTCGTTCAGTTGTGTGAGTTCTATATAATGGAGATTAACCCCTTGTCGGATATATGATTTGCAAATATTTTTTCCCAGCTGGTTGGTTGTCTTTTCATTTTGATCCTGGTTTCCTTTGCCTTGCAGAAGTCCTTTAGTCTGATGAAGTCCCACTTGTTTATTTTTTTTGTTTTGTCTCCCTTGTCCAAGTAGACATGGAATTCGAAAAGATCCCTTTATGACCGATGTCAAAGAGTGTACTGCCTATGTTTTCTACCAGGAGTTTTATAGTTTCAGGTCTTACTGTCAAGTCTTTGATCCATTTTGATTTAATTTTTGTGTATGGCTAAAGAAGATGGTCTACTTTCATTCTTTTGCACGTGGCTGTCCAGTTTTCTCAGCACCATTTATTGAAGAGACTTTCCTTTCTCCATTGTATGTTCTTAGCTCCTTTGTCGAAGATTAGCTGTCCATAGATGTGTGGTTTTATTTCTGGGCTTTCAGTTCTGTTCCATTGATCTGTGTGTCTGTTTTTGTACCAGTACCATGCTGTTGTGATTACTATAGCTTTGTAGTGTATTTTGAAGTCAGGGATTGTGATGCCTTCAGCTATGTTTTTTTTCCTCAGGATTGCTTTAGTTGTTCAGGGTCTTTTGTTGCCCCATATGAATTTTAGTGTTCTTTGTTCTATTTCTGTGAAGAATGTCATTGGGATTCTGATTGAGATTGCATTGAATCTGTAGATTGCTTTAGGTAATATGGACATTTCAACTATGTTTATTCTTCCAGTCCATGTGCATGGGATATCTTTCCATTCGTTTATGTCATCATCGATTTCTTTCAATAATGTCTTATAGTTTTCATTGTATAGGTCTTTCACGTCCTTGGTTAAATTTATTCCTAGATATTTCATTCTTTTTGTTGCGATTGTAAATGGGATTGTCTTCTTGAGTTCAAAGAGAAGACAATATACTCTAGTTTGTTATTAGAGTATGGAAATGCAACTGATTTTTGTAAGTTGATTTTGTACCCTGCAACTTTGCTGTAGTTGTTGATTATTGCTAATAGTTTTCCAGTGGATTCTTGAGGGTTTTCTATATATAAAATCATGTCATCTGCAAACAGTGAGAGTTTCATTTCTTCGTTGCCTATTTGGATTCCTTTTATTCCTTTTTCTTGCCAAATTGCTCTGGCCAAAACCTCCAGTACTATGTTGAATAAGAGTGGTGAGAGTCGGCACCCTTGTCTTGTTCCTGTTCTCAGCGGAATGGCTGTCAGCTTTTCCCTATTGAGTATGATGTTGACTGTGGGTTTGTTGTATATGGCCTTTATTATGTTGAGGTACTTTCCTTCTATACCCATTTTATTGAGAGTTTTTATCATAAATGGATGTTGGATCTTGTCAAATGCTTTCTCTGCAACTATTGAGATGGTCATGTGGTTTTTATTCCTTGTTCTGTGGTGTATCACAGTGATTGATTTGCAGATGTTGAACCATCCCTGTGTCCCTGGTATAAATCCCCGTTGATCATGGTGTATGATCTTTTTAATGTATTGCTGTATTCGGTTTGCCAATATTTTGTTGAGGATTTTTGCATCTATGTTCATCAGCGATATTGGCCTGTAATTTTCCTTCTTTGTATTGTCTTTGTCTGGCTTTGGTATCAGCGTGATGTTGGCCTTACAGAATGTGTTAGGAAGTGTTCCATCTTCCTCTGTTTTTTGGAATAGTTTGAGAACGATAGGTATTAAATCTCCTTTGAATGTTTGGTAAAATTCTCCAGAGAAGGTATCTGGTCCTGGACTTTTATTTTTTGGGAGGTTTTTGATTACCGGTTCAATCTCTTTACTTGTGATTGGTCTATTCAGGTTCTCTATTTCTCCTTGATTCAGTTTTGGGAGGTTGTATGAGTCTAAGAATTTATCCATTTCTTGTCGATTGTCCATTTTGTTGGAATATAGTTTTTCATAGTATTCTCTTATAATCCTTTGTATTTCTGTGGTATCCGTTGTAATTTCTCCTCTTTCATTTTTAATTATCTTTATTTGAGCTTTCTCTCTTTTTTTCTTAGTGAGTCTGGCTAAGGGTTTGTTGATTTTGTTTATCTTCTCGAAGAACCAGCTCTTTGTTTCATTGATCCTTTCTACCTTTTTTTTGGTTTCAATTTCATTTATTTCTGCTCCAATTTTTATTATTTCCCTCCTTCTCCTGACTTTGGCTTTGTTTGTTCTTCTTTTCCTAATTCTATTAGGAGTAGTTTAAGGTTGCTTATTTGGGATTTTTCTTGTTTGTTAATGGGGGACTATATTGCTATGAATTTCCCTCTCAGGACTGCTTTTGCTGCATCCCATATGAGTTGCTATGGCGTATTTTCATTTTCATTTGTCTACAGATATTTTTTGATTTCTCCTTTAATTTCTTCAGTGATCCAGTTGTTGTTCAGTAGCATGTTGTTTAGTCTCCACGTCTTTGTCGCTTTCCCAGTTTTTTTTCTTTTAGTTGATTTCTCGTTTCATAGCATTATGGTTGGAAAAGATACTTGTTATGATTTCAATCTTCTTAAATTATAGAGCCTTGCCTTGTTTCCCAGCGTATGGTCTATCCTTGAGAATATCTTATGCATGCTTGAGAAAAATTTATAATCTGCTGTGTTTGGATGGAGTCCTCTACATATATCTTTTAAGTCCATCTCATCTAGTTTTTTGTTTAAGTTCATTATTTGATTATGGACTTTCTGTCTGGATGATCTATCCATTGATGTAAGTTGAATGTTGAGATCCCCTACTATTATTGTGTTGTTGTTAATATCTCCTTTTAGGTTTGTTAATAGTTGCTTTATGTACTTTGGTGCTCCTGTGTTGGGACATAAGTGATATGTCTTCTTGGTGGAGTGTCCCTTTTATCATTATATATTAAGCCTCTTTGTCTCTCATTACCATTTTTATCTTGAAGTCTACTTTGTCTGATATAAGTATGGCAACACTTGCTTTCTTTTGTTTGCCATTAGCTTGGAGTATTGTCTTGCATCCTTTCACGCTGAGCCTGTGTTTGCCTTTAGAGCTGAGATGTGTTTCCTGGAGGCAGCATATTGTGGGATCTTGTTTTTTAATCCATCCCGCCACTCTGTGTCTTTTGATTGGAGAATTCAATCCATTTACATTTAGAGTGATTATTGATATATGAGGGCTTAATGTTGCTTTTTATCACTCATTTTCCAGTTCTTTTGCATTTCCTTTGTTTCTTGTCCCATGTGTCTTGGACTACCAATTCAGTTTGGTAGTTCTGTGTGATGGTTTTCTTAGTTTTCTCTTTATTTAATGCATGTGTCTCTGTTCTGATTATTTGTTTAGTGGTTACCATGAGGTTTGTATAAAATATCTTTTTGATGAGATAGTCTGTTTTCTGATGGCCTGTTTCCTTTCACTAAGTGGATTCCATCCCGCTCCTCTTCCCCTTCTAAGTTATTATTGTCACAACTTATTCCATCTTGTGTTGTGAATTTGTGGTTTTTTTTTTTTGTTGTTGTTTTTAATGAGGAAGATCGGCCCTGAGCTAACATCTGCCAATCCTCCTCTTTTTGCTGAGGAAGACTGGCCGTGGGCTAACATCCATGCCCATCTTCCTCCACTTTATATAGGACGCCGCCACAGCATGGCTTGCCAAGCAGTGCATCACTGCATGGCCGGGATCCGAACTGGCGAACCCGGGGCCACCGCAGCAGAGCGCGTGCACTTAACCGCTTGCACCACTGGGCCCACCCCGTGAATTTGTGTTTAAAGTGATGAGGTTATATTTATTTTTGGTGTTTTCCTTCCCTTAATCTTTGGTGGTATAATTAAGTGTTTGTTAACCTGTTCTGTTAGAGAGCTGCAATTTTTCTGATTTTTGTCTACCTATTTTGTCCTTGCTCAAAGCTTCGTATCCCTTTCTCTCTTGTTTTTAGGCATGAGGGCCTTCTTGAGCATTTCTTCTAGTGGTGGTCTTGTGGCAATGAACTCCCTTAGCCTTTGTTTATCTGGGATAGTTATTATTTCTCCATCATATCTGAAGGATATTTTATTTTTTATCAATCCTATACTGTTTTCATTTATTTATTTATTTGTTTATTTATTTTTTATTGATGTTTTAATGGTTTTTAACATTGTAAAATTTTGGGTTGTACATTTTTGTTTGTCCATCTCCATGTATATGACTCCCTTCACCCCTTGTGCCCACCCCCCACCCCTGCTTCCCCTGGTAACCACAGTACAATTTTCTCTGTCCATGTGTTGGTTTGTATTCCACATATGAGTGAGATCATACAGTGTTTGTCTTTCTCTTTCTGGCTTATTTCACTTAACATAATACACTCCAGGCCCATCCATATTTTTGTAAATGGGACGATTTTGTGTTTTTTTATGGCTGAGTAGTATTCCATTGTATATATATACCACATTTTCTTAATCCAGTCGTCAGTCGGGGGACCCTTAGGTTGCTTCCACTTCTTGGCTATGGTGAATAATGCTGCAGTGAACATAGGGGTGCATAAGCCTCTTTGAATTGTTGATTTCAGGTTCGTTGGATAGATTCCCAGTAGTGGGATGGATGGGTCATAGGGCATCTCTATTTTTAATTCTTTGAGGAATCTCCATACCATTTTGCATAGAGGCTGCACCAGTTTGCATTCCCACCAGCTGTGTATGAGGGTTCCTGTTTCTCCACATCTTCTCCAACACTTGTTGTTTTTTGTCTTGGTGATTATAGCCATTCTAACGGGCGTGAGGTGATATCTTAGTGTTGTTTTGATTTGCATTTCCCTGATGATTAGTGATGTTGAACATCTTTTCATGTGCCTATTGGCGATGTGTATATCTTCTTTGGAGAAGTGTCTGTTCATTTCCTCTGCCCATTTTTTGATCGCGTTGTTTGTTTTTTTGTTGTTCAGTTGTGTGAGTTCTTTATATATTATGGAGATCAACCCCTTGTCAGGTGTATGTTTTGCAAATATTCTCTCCCAGCTGGTGGGTTGTCTGTTCATCTTGATTCTGGTTTCGTTTGTCTTATAGAAGCTCTTTCATCTGATAATATCCCACTTGTTTATTTTTTCTTTAGTTTCCCTAGTCTGGGTAGGCATGTCATCCGAAAAGATTACTTTATGACCAATGTCAAATAGTGTGTTGCCTATATTTTCTTCTATGAGTTTTATAGTTTCAGGTCTCACCTTCAGGTCTTGGATCCATTTTGAGTTAATTTTTGTGAATGGCGATAGCAGATGGTCCACTTTCATTCTTTTGCATGTGGCTGTCCAGTTTTCCCAGCACCATGTATTGAAGAGACTTTCCTTTCTCCATTGTCGAAAATTAGCTGTCCGTATATGTGTGGTTTTATTTCTGGGCTTTCAATTCTGTTCCATTGATCTGTGTGTCGGTTTTTGCACCAGTACCATGCTGTTTTGATTACTATTGCTTTGTAGTATGTTTTGAAGTCAGGGATTGTGATGCCTCCTGCTTTGTTCTTTTTTCTTAGGATTGCTTTAGCTATTCGGGGTCTTTTGTGGCCCCATATAAATTTTAGTATTCTTTTTTCTATTTCTGTGAAGAATGTCATTGGGATTCTGATTGGGATTGCATTGAATCTGTAGATTGCTTTAGGTAATATAGACATTTTAACTATGTTTATTCTTCCAATCCACATGCATGGGACATCTTTCCATTTCTTTATGTCATCATGGATTTCTTTCAATAATGTGTTGTAATTCTCATTGTATAGGTCCTTCACCTCCTTGGTAAGATCTATTCCTAGGTATTTTATTCTTTTTGATGTAATTGTAAATGGTGTCATCTTTTTGAGCTCTCTTTCTGTTAGTTCATTATTAGCATACAGAAATGCAACTGATTTTTGTAGATTGACTTTGTACCCTGCAACTTTGCTGTAGTTGTTGATTATTTGTAATAGTTTTCCAACAGATTATTTAGGGTTTTCTATATATAAAATCATGTCATCTGCAAATAGTGAGAGTTTCACTTCTTCGTTACCTGTTTGGATTCTGAAGGATATTTTTTATTTATTTATTTTTTAAATTTTTTTCCCCCCAAAGCCCCAGTAGATAGTTGTATGTCATAGATGCACATCCTTCTAGTTGCTGTATGTGGGACGTGGCCACAGCATGGCCGGAGAAGCGGTGCGTCAGTGCGCCCCCCAGATCCGAACCCCGGGCCGCCAGCAGCGGAGTGCCTGCACCCAACCGCCAAGCCACGGGGCTGGCCCTGAAGGATATTTTTTTTTTTTTTTTTTGTGAGGAGGACCAGCCCTGAGCTAACATCCAATGCCAATCCTCCTCTTTTTTGCTGAGGAAGACTGGCCCCGGGCCAACATCCATGCCCATCTTCCTCTATTTTATATGGGACGCCGCCACAGCATGGCTTAACAAGCGGTGCGCCGGTGCGCACCCGGCATCCGAACCGGCGAACCCCGGGCCGCCGCAGCGGAACGTGCGCACCTAACCCCTTGCGCCACCGGGCCGGCCCCTTAAGGATATTTTTGATGGATAGAGTATTCTTGGCTGAAAGTTTTTGTCTTTCAGAATTTTGAATATATCATTCTACTCTCTTCTAGCCTGTAAAGTTTCTGCTGACAAATCTGCTGAGAGCCTGATAGGAATTCCTTTGTATGTTATTTATTTATTGATTGATTTAAAATTTTTTGTTTATTGCTATAACATTAGTTTATAACATTGTATAAATTTCAGGTGTACATCACTATACTCCTGTTTCTGCATGGATTATATCATGTTCTCATGTTCACCACCCAAATACTAATTTCAATCCATCACCACACACATGTGCCCAATCCCCCTTTCCCCCTCCTCTCTCCCCGCTTCCCCTCTGGTAACCACCAATCCAATCTCTGTCTCTATGTATGTTATTATCTACTACTTAATGAGTGATATTATACGGTATTTGACCTTCTCCCTCTGACCCATCTGTGCCCGTCTTCCTCCACTTTATACGGGATGCCACCACAGCATGGCTTGCCAAGCGGTGCGTCGCTGTGCGCCCGGGATCTGAACCGGCGAACACCAGGCCGCTGCATTGGAGCGCGCGCAGTTAACTGCTTGCGCCACCGGGCCGGCCCCTTCCATTTCTTTGTTGACGTTCTCACTGAGTTCATCCATTCTTCTCCCTAGATCAGTGAGCATCCTTAACACTCTGTTTGAACTCTCTGTCGGGTAGGTTGTTCTTTTCTGTTTCACTTAGTTCCTTTTCATGGGTTTTGTCTTGTTCCCTTACTTGGAGCATATTCCTTTGCCTCCTCATTTTGCCTCTTTCCCTGTGCTTATGTCTATGTGTTAGGTAGGTCAGCTTCATCTCCCGCTGTTGGAGAGGTGACCTTAAATAAGTGATGCCTTATGAGGCCCTTCAGTGTGCTTCCCTGAGTTCTGAATGTTCCAGGGGTGACCCCTATGTGGGCTACGTGTGTCCTTCTGTGGGCGTGGTTGCTCTCCCTGTAGGTGCCCAGGGAGGCTGAACTATGCCCCTGGCCAGCTGTTATAATGCTAAGCTGCTTGTAGTTGTTGGGGGCTCTTCAGCCTCTCTGTCAGGTGTGGGGAGCCCCAGCACAGTTGGCTGCAAGTTCTAATAGCACATTTGTTTTTTTTTTTTAATTTTTTAATTTATTTTATTTTATTTTTTCCCCCCAAAGCCCCAGTAGATAGTTGTATGTCATAGCTGCACATCCTTCTAGTTGCTGTATGTGGGACGCGGCCTCAGCATGGCTGGACAAGCGGTGTGTTGGTGCGCGCCTGGGATCCGAACCTGGGCCGCTAGCAGCGGAGCGCGCGCACTTAACCACTAAGCCACAGGGCCGGCCCTAATAGCACATTTGTGTTGCAGTATTTCTTTTAAGTGAGTAGGCCCCCAGCGTGGCAGGTTGTTAGGCTCAGGGGCTTACAATTGCTATAAGCCTCCAGCCTTTAGGTCTCTTGTCAGCTCTCTGAGGATTGCAACTGGGTGGGGCTGTCCTCAGGGCCGGGAGCACCCAATTGTTTCAGGCTTTTGAAGGTGGGGAAAACCTCCTAGGTGGGTCTTTGAGAAGCACAAATCTTCTGCAGCTGACAAGCCCCACTGCCCACGTGTACACACACACAGTTAACACAGTCCTGCCCTATGTGCATGCTCTGATCTCCTGAAATGGACCCAGTCTCTCCAAGGTGGGAGCCCCACACACTCTACCCCTGCCCCACACTCTCCTCCCGCTCCTTGCACACACCTGCCCCACTGAAGTGAGCCCAGTTGCCAGGTTGCAGAGAATCCAGTCACCAATCTGTGGAGGCCAACAAGTTGCCCGAGGGCTTGTTGTTGGTGGGGCCAGTCCCTAGGGTGGGCTGCCTGCCCTGGGTGAGCTGGACTAAATTGGTGCTTTAGTGGGTGGGGCAGACCCTGGGCTAGTAGGCCCCAGGAAGAACTCCAGTGGCGTTTGCCAGTGTCTGTGTCAGCACGACCATACCAGGCCACAACAATGGCCGCTGCCAATGTCCCAGTCCCTGGAGAGGTCTCACCTCTCACTGAGATGCACTCAGAGCCTATTAGGTGAGTCTCGTTTCCCCAAATGGCTGTGCACCTTTCTTTCTGGTGATTTTAGGTTGCTTTCTGAAACGGGTGAATTTGTGCATGGGCCCTTTAAGAGCTGGTTTTAATTTCTTTGTGAGCCACCTTTTCTGTGAGTACTCCGCAATGTTTTAGTAGCAAGCAAACAGATATTATGGCACTCGTCTCGATTGTGCTGGGTCCACAAAATGCCTATAGTGGGGGCGCTCCCTGGCTCAGGGCCCTGCTCCTCCAGTGAGGGCTGTGCACTTTTGGGCTGCTTGCAGGCGGCCGTGAGCTGCTGGGGCTTCCGAAGGTGGCGTTTTTTTCTCTCCATAAGGGAATTTCTGCCTCTTCCACCTCAATTAGGATTGTCCTTTGTTGCAGGAGTTCCTCTTATCCTGTTTTCAGTTCTCTCTCAGGGGTAATTTTTCCACGAGTAGTTGTAAATTGGCTGTGTCCGTCGGAGGAGGTGAATTCAGAGTCTGCCTATGCCGCCATCTTTTTTTTTATAATTTTACTTATTTATTTTTTTCCCCCACAGCCCCAGTAGATAGTTGTATGTCATAGCTGCACGTCCTTCTAGTTGCTGTATGTGGGACTCAGCCTCAGCATGGCCGGAGAAGCAGTGCGTCGGTGCGCGCCCAGGATCCGAACCCAGTCCGCCAGCAGCTGAGCGCACTCACTTAACTGCTAAGCCACAGGGCTGGCCCTATGCCGCCATCTTGACTTCTCTCTCCTGTACGTTATTTTTTTTTTGTCTGGGTGCCCTTAATATTTTCTCTTTGTCGTTGACTTTTGCCAGCTTTACTCTACTATATGCCTTGGAGAGGGTCTTTTCATGTTGATATTTTTAGGAAATCTGTTGACTTCATTCACTTGTATTTCCAGCTCCTTCCCCAGGTTTGGGAAGTTCTCAGCTATTATTTCTTTGAACAAGCTCTCTGCTCCTTTTTCCCTTTCTTCTACCTCTGGAATACCTATAATCCTTATGTTGCATTTCCTAGTTGAGTTGGAGATTTCTTGGAGAATTTCTCCATTTCTTTTTAGTCTTAGTTCTCTCTCCTCCTCCATCTGGAGCATTTCTGCATTCCTATCCTCTAAATTGCTAATTCTTTCCTCCATATTGTCAGTTCTGTTCTTTAAAGTTTCCAGATTTTTATCTCCTCTATTGTGGTTTTCATCTCCAACATTTCTGATTGGTTTTTCTTTGTAGTTTCAGTTTCTTTTGTGAAAAAGTTCCTGATTTCATTGAATTGTCTGTGTTTTCTTGTAATTTGTTGAGCTTTTTTATGATAGCTGTTTTGAATTCTCTATCGTTTAGGTTATAAATTTCTGTGCCTTTAGGATTGACTTCTGGGTGCTTGTCATTTTCCTTCTGGTCTGGAGATGTAATATATTTTTGCATAGTGCTTGAGGGCGTTGGCTTATTTTTCCTCATTTTGAAGATATCTTGTTGCAGCTTCCACCTGCTGCCACGGTGTAGGGGTCAAGAACTGTGTATTCTGAGCTCTCCACAGTCCATAGGCGCTCTTGCTGACCAGCTGTGCTGGTTCTCCGGGCCTGTGGAGGGGCTCTTTCTTTCGCCTGCCTGATCCCGGGTGCTTCTGCTTCTTCCCTTGCTGTCTGCTCTCCTGGGGTGCTAGCTTGATGACGATACCCCTGCAACAGTTCAGTCCCCTCCATATGGGAATTTCCTAGAGGCTGCAAGAGAACTTGGAGAGTGATGGTTTTCTCCATGGGGAGCTGTCCCTTCCCTTTCTTTCTGAGAGCTGTGCAGTTCTGGAGGGGAGGGGCTCTTTCTTTTGCCTGCCTGATCCCGGGGCTTCTTGTTCTGCCCTTGCCATCTGCTTTCCTGGGGTGCTAGCTTGACGAAGACACCCCTGCAACAGTTCAGTCCTCTCCATATGGGAGTTTCCCACAGGCTGTGAGAGAACTTGGAGAGCGATGGTTTTCCCATGGAGGGCGACCCCTCTCCCCTCTCTCTCAGAGAGCCGAGTGGTCCTGGTCCCAGGGTCACTGTCATTGGGGAAGGAGAGGAGTTCTCCTTACCTTCTTCCACTTCCTCTGGGGATACCAGCACCTCCACTTTCACATGTAAGGCTACATGGGTCTCTCAGACTTCTTTTGTATTGTGTGAATGTCCTTGGTTGGTATTTGAATGTCCTTTTTGTTGTATCTTAGTGGGGGAGAGTGTAAGAGGGAAAGCTCACTCTGCCATGATGCTGACGTTACTCCTCAAGGATCGGAAATGGGAATTTTTAACCATTGCTGATGTCGGAGAAATGTAATTTAAACCAAAACCTCCTGCCATCTCAGAAACCCTCTCTTCAAAGATAGAAGAATAAGCATTAAGCTAGAATGTGATGCACATCATAGGCAATCTGCTAAGAGACGGAAAAGACCTAAAGAGAGTTCACCCTTTTATATAGCTAAGCAGATACAACCTATTACACGTTCTCAAGATAAATTATAAGTCGTGCTCAAGTAAGAGGACTTGATAGCAACATTTGTCACACATAGTTCATCTTAAATTCACATGGTAATTGGGGTGACCATATGTATTAGCTAATTGGCTTTATCCAAAGGAAAAATAAACTCATATCTTTATGACAGGAGGTAATTTTGCAACTTGGAGCTAGGTGGCCCACCAAAATTAGTCTCCTATCCTGCTATAGAAACTGGCAGAAAGGGGTGCTTTCTCCCTTGATGATCACATTTCAAAGAGCTGACTATTAGGTCATTGAGAAAGATAGTCCTGGGTTGCTGGTTAGAGGCTTATTTAGCTTTTAGAAAGATTTAAATACATTTCAAAGGGGCAGAGAAAGAATTTACAATTACAAGTTTTCTAAGGAAAATGCTCTAAGAAAAGTATGTTTGGAGTATCTCTTCTCTTATTATTAACAGAGAGAGTTAAACCATTTATTTTTATTTGCCCTTATACTGGTGGGTAAATTGATCTGGCTGCTTTAGTGGGCAATTTAGCAATGTTCCAGCAGAGTTGAAGATGGGCATACCCTATGATCCTGTACTTTTACTCCCAAATAAATCCCAGAGAAACTCTTAACACACACTCACAAGAGATTTGTAGCATTGTATATTAACAATGAAGCAATAGAAACAACCAAAATGTCTGTGAACAGGAGAATGAATAGATAAATTTGGGTATATCCATACGTTACAGTACTATGCAGCACTGAAAATGAATGAATTAAAGCTACATATATAAACATGAATAATTTTTAAAAATAACGTTGAAGGACTAAAACAAGTTGTAGAAGGACATATACAGTATATTTATATAACATTTAAAAACATGTAGAACAAAATAATACACATATTATGGAGACATATATTAGTAAAAGTATAATGCAACAATAAACACCAAAATCAGAAAGTGGTTACCTCTAAGGAGGGAGGTGTAATAATGTGATCAGCAAGGGATTCAACTGTCTTTATTATTTTGTTTCTTAATAAGGGAAGATCTTAAGTAAATAAGATAGAATGTTAAAATTCAGTTTATTTGGGAAGTGGTTCCATGGGTGTTTCTTATATTATCATCTAGATTCTTTTGTAATGTTTAAAAGTTTTTTACGATTAAAAATTTATGATTAAAAGTTTAAGAGTTTGGGGCCGGCCCGGTGGCGCAAGCGGTTAAGTGCGCGCGCTCCGCTGCGGCGGCCCGGGGTTCGCTGGTTCGGATCCCGGGCGCGCACCGACGCACTGCTTGGTAAGCCATGCTGTGGCGGCGTCCCATGTAAAGTGAAGGAGGATGGGCACAGATGTTAGCCCAGGGCCGTCTTCCTCAGCAAAAAAAGAGGAGGATTGGCGGATGTTAGCTCAGGGCTGATCTCCTCACAAAAAAAAAAAAAAAAAAAAAGTTTAAGAGTTTATGGTTAAAAGTTTAGGAAGAGAGAGCCAGAGAAAAAAGGAGCCAGAGAAATGGGGTGGTAGTTGGGGGAAAATCAAATCTGCTAGTATCATGTATTTGCATGCTAATAGTAATGATTTAGTGAAAAGGGTCAAGTGGATGCAGGAGACTCAGACAGTTGTAAGAGCCGAGTCCTGGAGTAAGAAAAACACATTTGGCCCACAGTTTGGTTCCAGTGCACAAGTAATTTGTTTGGCTTTTGATAGGAACAGGGACAGTTTGTTGAGACAGGAGGGAAAGCTGAATAAGTGGTAGGAAGAGGAAGTAGTTCTCTTCTGAATTTAGGGTGAGTAACGTCCAGGTTTGCTTGGGACTGAGAGGTTTCCCAGGATGCAGGACTTTCGGTGCTAAAACTGGGAAAGTCCTGGGCAAACCAGGATGGTTGGCCACCCTACTTCTGATTAATGAAATGAAAAGCAGCATCATCTGCTGGGAGTGAGAAGGGGATGAGGTTTAAGGTAAAGGAGAAGCTATATGAGATAATTCTCTATCTTAAAGATGGGAGAGCAGATTCACTAGGTTAACGTGGTATGATTTCTGAGCTTTGCTAACGGTCTGCTGAAATTTATGGGTATAATTTCAAAGTTCAAATGGTTGTATTTCTTTTCAGTCTCATTCAGCTGTTCAGGTGGAGGTACTGTGTTAAGTGAAAAGTTGGTTTCAACTATCGTTTCACTATGATGAAAGAAGAAAGGAGCAATGGAGTGAGGCCGTAGGCAAGGGGATGATTATAGTGATGGATCGTCAGGTCTCATGCTGGGTAAGAAGTTAAGAAAAGAGAGGATGAAGGACATGGGAAAAGTGACTCCAAATCTGTTGAAGTCAACAGATTTCTAGGAGTGAACTGGAAAGATGGAAAGTAAAGAGAGTGGGATGCTTGAAATTGAGATTTTTGAGGTGGTGTAGTTACTGGTTATTGATATGATCATGGGAGTAGGGGGCTGGAGTGGATGGAAGGGAAAGGTCATTGGGTGTGGGGGTGATCACTCCATGGATGTGATTTTAGTGATTAAGGCAGGTTTTGGTACTCATTCCTTTCTTTCTTTCTTTCTTTTTTTTTTGTGAGGAAGGTCAGCTCTGAACTAACATCTATGCCAATCCTCCTCTTTTTGCTGAGGAAGACTGGCCCTGCACTAACATCCGTGCCCATCTTCCTCTGCTTTATATGGGACACCGCCACAGCATGGCCTGACAGGCAGTGCATCAGTGTGCTCCCGGGATCCGAACCCCGGGCCGCCAGCAGCAGAGCGCGCGCACTTAACTGCTATGCCACGGGGCTGGCCCCCTTGGCACTCATTTCTTTTTTTTTTTTTTTTATAATTTTATTTTTTTATTTTTTCCCCCAAAGCCCCAGTAGATAGTCGTATGTCATAGCTGCACATCCTTCTAGTTGCTGTATGTGGGACATGGCCTCAGCATGGCCGGAGAAGCGGTGCGTTGGTGCGCGCCCGGGATCCGAACCCGGGCCGCCAGCAGTGGAGTGTGCGCACTTAACCGCTAAGCCACCGGGCCGGCCCTGTACTCATTTCTGATTACAAAAATATTCACTCATTTTCTTCTCATGTAGTAATAGTTTTCTGTTTCTTGTTTTATTTTGTTTAACACTGCCTCAAATTTTGGATTGTATTGTTGTTGTTCTAGAATGAAGAAGGTTGTGAATAAATAAGTAAATGGATAAAAGCAAATTTTGTTTAATCAGTACTTGGCCTTATCAGCTGGCTTGCTAGAGACTTTGTAGTTGGTTAAGTTTCAAACATTAACATCTAAACTGATGATCCCACTGCCCGTTAAACTATTTTAGTCCCAGCTAGGTTCAGTGAGGGCTTTGTGTCGTGTATGGTTATCTATAGTACATTGCTTTGCTGACTCCAATTTTCCTCTTTCTGTTTTTATAGGACCGCAGCTGAATGCACAGCTAGAAGGTTGGCTTTCACAAGTACAGTCTACAAAAAGACCGGCTAGAGCCATTATTGCACCGTGAGTTTTAAGGATCTTTACCTAGAATCTTTCATATATTGACTATTAACGAAGAATGAGTATGTACAAGGTGAACTAAAAAGTTAAAAACTGATGCTATGTTGTGCTGAATAAATTATATTCAGTAATTTTCATGAATCCTGTTGCTTTCACATTAGCTCAAGGATAAAGGAATTGACTACTTTATTTTCTCAGATGCAATATGTAATTTCAAAATTTATTTTTGGTAATAAAACTGACTTTTAAAGCAGAGGGTTGTTTACATTAGGTAAACTTGGTGATTTCAGTAATAATTGGTATAAATGAATAGGTTCTATTTTAAACATTAAAAAGATCTATTTTAATCCAGATAATTTTTAATTTATAATGAAAAAGATTCATTAAGTATAATATGATGGCATATGGAGTAGCAACCAGTTTTTTGGGGGAGGCGTAGATTTTTTTTTTTGTTTTTTGTTTTTGGTGAGGAAGATTAGCCCTGAGCTAACATCTGATGCCAATCCTCCTCTTTTTTGCTGAGGAAGATTGGCCCTGGGCTAACATCTGTGCCTGTCTTCCTTTACTTTATATGGGACGCCACCACAGCATGGCTTGACAAGTGGTGCATTTTTGCGCGCCTGGTATCCGAACCTGCCACCCTGGGCCGCAGAACCGGAGCGCACACACTTAACTGCTACGCCACTGGGCCGGCCCCAGATTTTTTTTTTAATGAGGAAAATCTGTGACTCTTTGTCTTTGAATGTTAGGGGGCTTTTTAGAACTGCAAGCTAGCAAATACACAGTTAATAATGTGTCTGTGTATGCTATGAATTCAGTTAACTTTGATTTGGTTTCCGGTGCTAACCTTCAGAATATGTTGTTTTAAGCACCTGTTAACATTTTTCTGAGAAGAGTAAAGGTTGGTGTTTGTGCCATTTCTCTCACAACAGTGTCTTTTATGTGACTTTTATTGAGTTAAGGTTGGTACCTTGGTAAATAGTAAATAGTGAAAATAATAATTACAACCACTTATTAAACAATATGAGAATTAAATGAGTGAATACACATAAAGAGCCTACATTAATGTTGGCACACAATAAGTATTCCATAAATGTTAAGTATTTTATGTGCCAAAAATTTGTTAAATACTCCATTTGTATGATCTAACTTGATCTCATTTAATAGATACAGGAGGCTGACTGTACCCCTCAGAAGTTGTGTGACATACAAGTTATTTAATGTCTTGTGCCTTTGTCTCATTGGTAAAATTGAAATAATAATTGTACTTCCATGTAGTTTTTTGATGATTAAATGAGCTAATCTTTATAAAACTTTTAGCATAATGACTTGCTATTATTTTTTTTAGTCATTCAGCAAATATGTACCAGACTAAATGCCAGGTACTGTTCTTTGTGCTGCTTTTTGAATAAATCAAAATTGCTACTCTCATGGTGCTTGAGCATTTTAGTACTTGGGGAAGGCAGACAGTAAGCAATGAAATGATTATATTCTGTGTCAGGTGCTGATGGGTGCTAAGAAGAAAAGTAAAGCAAATCATAAGATTGAGAGTGACAGTATGAGTAGGGAGTTGCTAGTTTATATAGGATAGTAAGGGAATGTCTCTATGATAAGGTAACATTTGAACCTAAAAGATATGGGAGAGAAGTTATGCAGATACCCAGGGAAGGAGAGTTTCAGGTTGAGGAACAGCAAGCACAAAGGCTCTGGGGTGGGATATGCTTACTGTGTTTGAGGAAAAGCAGGGAGGCCAGTGTGGCTGGAGTGGCGTGTGCGAGAGAAAGAGTAGAGGATGAGAGAGGCAGCAGGGGCTAGACATGGAGCACAGCTCTGTAGGCTGTCTTAAAAGCTTTGGTTTTTATTCCAAGTGACATGGTACATCATGAGAAATTTTGAGCAGAAAAGTGACATGAACTGACTTAGGTTTGAAAAAGATTACTCTTGCTGCTATATGGATGTTCTATGTTGTGGGAACAGGGAGTCCAGTTTAGGAGGCTTATTTCAACAGTACAGAAAAGAGATGACATAGTGGCTTTGAGTGGGGGCTAGTGGTGGAGGTAATGAGAAGCAGTGTGTTCCGGATATATTTTGAGGGTAGGACCAATAAAATAGAAGAGTCAAGGATGACTCTTAAGTTCTGGCCTGTGAAACTGGAAGGATGGCATTGCTTTTATACTGATAAGGGGCAGTTGGGGTGGAGATGGGGAGTAGATTTTGAAGTGCTTGTGTAGAATCTAGGATTTGATTTTGACTATGTTAATGTTGAGATGCCTATTAGGTGTCTAAGTGGAGATTTCAAATGGGCACCTAGATTATTGAATCTAGAATACAGGGAAGAAGGGCCAGCTGTGTTGGTGTGTTTATCACACTTAAAATCTAAATAGGCTATGGTTGCCTTTGGGAGTGAAATAAGATAGAGAAGAGGTTCAAGGAGTAAGCCCTTAGGCAAGCCAACTTTATATAGAGGTCAGGATGAAGATGAGCATTTGCAAAGGATATACTGAAGGAGGACCAGTGAGGAAGGAGGAAAACCAAGAGTGAGTGATGTCTTTGGCAGGCAAAAGGATGAAAAATGTGTCAGGGAGGAGAAAATGATCAGCTGTGTCAAATTCTGCCAATAGGTCAAATAAGATGGGGACTAAGAATTGATAATTGGAGTTTGCAATCTGAAGATTGCTGGTTACCTTGATAAGAGCACTTTCTGTGGAGTGGTGGAGATGAAAGCACGTTTGGAGTAGGTTCAAGAAAGAATTGGAGAGGAAATGAAGACAGTGAGTATAGATAGTTTTTTGAGGAATTTGCTATAAAATATCAAGGAAATAGAGCAATGGGAATATGGTGTCAGGGAAAAATTTTTGTTTAAGGTGGGAGATATTAAAGTGTTTATAATATTATGAAATGATCCAGTAGAGAAAGAGAAATTGATGCAGGGATAAGAGGAGAAGTTCGCATAAATGAGATCCTTGATTGGGTGAGAAACGGTGGATTAACAGTCATCTCTTTATGGTAACTCATGAGATAGATTCTATTGTCATTCCCATTACTTTGCTGGTATTTGACTAGTATTATGGTATGCTGCCTTCCTACTTAAAACTTGTTGTAAATGTGGGAGCTGAGCTGAATCAACATATAATTAAGTTGAGGTTAGTTATTTGTGAAAAAGTAGTTAGACTTGTTTCCTTAGTTTTAAATTGAAATCATTGGCAGTGGCCTGGGAAATGAAATGTTTGAGCCTACGTTACAACAAATACATTGATTTGTAAAAAATTTCCAAGTTACCTTAGGTTTCAAAATGGATATTTGAAAATAGTTTTGTCTTTGGTGTATGTCTTTCTGTTACATAGTGACTTTGTAGTTATGTTTATGCATATATAGGCAATTTCTATTTTGTTAACATATGAAAACTTAAAATCTAGTCAAGTTTATCTTATTAGGTGGTTTCCGGAAGTAATTATTTTTCTTTACAGAGTTACTCTTCTTTTTCCTGAGGCAGAAAAGCAACAACAAATATTTTATTGTAATATAGGCACAAAGGGTCTTTGTGAGAATATAGTTATATAGTAATTAGAAAACTTAAGATTTTAAGATTTCTGCTTTTATTTCAAATCAAGTGTATCAAAAACATACTTTAAATTTTATAAATTCTAGGTCTCTGGGACCAACTTTTCTTAGATTTTGCCTTCGTGGGCATAAATCATATAAGGGGAACCTTAAAAAACAAACTCAGAACCTAGATAGCACGCTTTTGAAAGTGCTTATACAGATTGCTCATTTTTATATTGATGTAGATTATATAGAATAATGTCATTATAGAGTAAATATTGACCCATAAACCAACTGTTGATTAATCTTAATGAATTCTAATCTATATGACAAATAGGCAGGCACATTTGGGGGATTCAAAAGAATTTAATTTGGTTAAAAATTATCCATTGATTCAATTTAGAACTACTTTACTGGGGCCAGCCCCATGGCTTAGCGGTTAAGTGCACCCACTCCGCTACTGGTGGCCCGGCCCGGATCCCGGGCGCGCACCGACGCACCGCTTCTCCGGCCGTGCTGAGGCTGCGTCCCACATACAGCAACTAGAAGGATGTGCAACTATGACATACAACTATCTACTGGGGCTTTGGGGGAAAAAAAGGAGGAGGATTGGCAATAGATGTTAGCTCAGAGCCGGTCTTCTTCAGCAAAAAAAAAAAAAAAAAGAGGATTAGCGTAGATGTTAGCTCAGGGCTGATCTTCCTTGCAACAAAAAAAAAAAGAACTACTTTACTTATCTGGAGGCACAGGAGACAGTATGTGGCCCAGGGGTATATATTGAAATGATGTCATGAACTAGGGGTTCCAAAAGCTTTCCTACTATGACTGCCAGAAACCTTGATGACAAAATTGTTGTTTGTCTTGCAGTATGCAAGAATATCTCAGCAGCCCTTAGAATGGAGCAGTATGGATATGCATCACTTAAGAAATCTCTTATTGAATATAAAAATATAATCAGATAATTGGGGAGGAGGCTTATTTATATGATGAAATTGTTTTTTACTGTGAAGCAGATACAGTGAATATTGAAGCCCCCTTCATACATTTAAAATACAATTCGATTTGTTAGTGGTTAACCTAGTAGGAGTAGGGTGGAGTAAAGGATACTTTCACTTTTCCTTGTATACCCTTCTTTATTGTTTGACTTTTTTACTGTGTGCATGTATTACTTTTAATATAAAAACTAGTTTAAAAATTTTAAAAGCTAAGAAGCATTTACATAGAAGACCAGTTGGTATATAGTGAAGCATACCTGTAGAGTGCTACCAGTGAGACAATGCATCTTCATAAATTATGTAGTTAATTGAAAGTTACTGGAGAGGCACAACTTGTTTATTTCTCATCCTTGTTTATATTAAGCAGTAGGTTATTCCTTGCAATATCTTAAATCCTGTGTATTCTAGCCGTATAAAAATCTCTATTTGAAACATTGTGGTTAGTTTATTCTTATTTGACTTGTATAACTTTAATAACTTTCCTTAGCTCGTAGTATTGTTTACTTAATATTTTGAGATTCTGTTTTGTAAAAGTAAAATATTCTGAATAATGACTATCTAACCTGTACATTTTTTTGATATAATCGTCTACTAATATTTTTTATTGAAGCCAGGAATCTTGAGGGCCATTGAGTAGTGCCTATGAAAGAAAAGAATAAAAGGCTAGGTGCAGCAAAATAAAATTGAGAGAGGCAATGTGGAGGCTGCTGCTTCTGCTGACTGTTTAGGGCCAGTTGTTGTTAAGCTTGATCCCAAATGTTCACAGATGTTTTTAAATTTAGTTTCTAGGTCATACCTTAGCTTAAATAGATCTTAGAGACTTTTCTTATTGCTGAAGGAGATCTTCTCGTTTCATCTGGTCCAATCTTATCATTTCATCTAGTACAATCTATTTATTTTGCGTTTTTGCTGCTATTAAGTAGCACTAGGACTACGAGAACTTGACTTTGTTGAATCCAAGTAAGGCTCCTTTTATTATTCCCTATATCCTCTTTGATGAAAAGCCTCTCATAGATAGACTGTTGGCATTCACAGTTTATACTGTTCACATATAACTTTGAGGTTCTCAGAATGAACAAGTGAAAGTCCATGTCATATAGTAATTGGTAATTTTCCGGATGTAGGAGTTTAAATTATACCACAGGGCAAGGTTGCTGTGTGGGAAACTGTGACTTAACCAGTAAATGATCATGGATAGTGGCCTTGTATCCTCACTTGATTGTAGCTCCGTGGGGGGCACAGAAATTCTGGAGGGTTAGGAACTGGTCTTGTTGATGTAAAGGGTCTGCTGTGTAGGAGTAAAGGGAGAAGCAAAAGTACTCCCTGTTAAAAGAAGGATCCATTTTTAGAGGTATGGTTTTAGCCTAATGACAAATTATAGGTATTAAAAGTATAATTTGCTATTTGCCTTCATGAAAAGTTACACTGGGAACCAGAGTAACCAGGAAAAGCTAGGGATGACTTTGTATTAAGGATTTTAAGAGCTTTTAAAAGACTGGCTGGGACACACTTTAATGATGCATAGTCACATATCTGTAGAGCTCAAATGTTGATTGCTCTTCTGGCTATTATGCACGAAAGAAAAAACCTTAGATGTTCCCTTAGTGAAGGCTTCTTTTTTATGAGTGATTCCTTAATGAAACCTTGTTTCCACATACATGTAGAATCATAGATTCTATTAGCAAGAGAAGGGTAAAGGAACAGAGGATCAGTGGTGAGATTTGATAATTATTACTATGGTTTTCTTCATATCATATATCTGGGCCAGGATAAAGTAAAGTATTAGAAATTCTCTTCTTTGTCTATGATCTTGGTCCCTTCATGAAGTGGAGTTCCTTATGATGGGGGTTAAGAGGGTTGATATACTTAATGATTTTTAAAAAAAAATACTCTGCAGTGTATTCTCTATCAAAGTTAAGACTCTTCTTCTCTTTTTGCAACTATTTTGTCTTGCTTCAAGTAGACTTTTTATGCCTTCAACTTCAGAAAGGACTAAAATCATGAAATCTGAGTTCTATTATAAAACATATTTACCTCAGTTAATCGTGTTTTCAAAACTATCATCCTCCCCCTGTAGTCTTATAGGATATATGATTCTGTGAGTATTCTTCTAGGTTTTAGGCTTGTTACTTTTGCTACTCCGTGGACTCCTTCCCTTCTTCCTTCAAATATGTAAAGGTCTCTTTTGGTGGTTAGTAATGGGTTTTGGAGCCTCTACTGGGGCTCCAAATAAGTCCTGGGGTGGCCAATTACTATCTCTGTGACCTTGAGCAAGTTTCTTAACCTTTCTCCTTTCGTTTCTTCACCTGTAAAATGAGAAAAATAATAATTCCTATCTTATAGGGTTGGTGTGAGGATTAAATGAGTTAATGCTTTGAGTTACATAGAAGAGTGTTTGACACTTAGTAAGTACTCAGTAAACGTTAGTTATTACCATTGTCTTAACTACCTTCCTCCTCCTCCTCATCCCCCTACATCTGCTTGGTCACTAAGATATGTCAGTTTTTCTTTTTAGACTCCAGAGCATTCATTTCTCATTTCCCACTGGCACTGACACCGTTCTAGACCATGATATTGCTACCTCGTGCCACAATTTCCAAGAGAGCTTCACTTCACTTAACCTCCTGCCTCTAATCTGTGCTTATGTTTTTCATTACTGGACTAATAACAGTTTCGTATTGTCACTCCCCTGTCAAGAGCATACAGCAGTTTTTCAGTAACTTGTTTCATCAAGCCCAGACTCCTCTGTCTCACTCTTGCTAAGCATTACTCTCTTGTTCCACTCAGGCCAGTCTCATACTTTCTCATCTACATCACACACTTGGACATCTGCTCATGTTCTTCCTTTGGCCTTTATGCCGTTCCTTTGGGCCCTTACCCTTCTACTCTTACTATTTCTGTCCTACCCATACTTCAAGAATCCAATGTTTCTAAGAAGCCTTTCTGGCTTTTAAGAACTGATCTTGGGTAGCAACAGGATTGGTAAAACTGGGAGAGACTCAGACTGGAAAGACAGGTTGATTTAGAGATAAGAGTATGGATTGGGGGTCAGGGCCTTTAAATTCAAAAATGGCAAATAGGAACTAAAGTCTGCAAAGCAGGTCTAAGAAGGAAGGACTAGTTTAAGGTATAAGAATTGGTAGTGGAGAGATGGGATGTGAGTAACAACTGAGAGCAAAGCATTGTTGAAAATCTGAGATGGCATTCAGGTTTGATACAGACCAGGGCAGATCCAGATGGATCAGATGGTTTTTAAGGTCCACATGGCCAGGCAAGATAGCATATTTCTGAATTGACAAGAGGAGCCAGTAATGTTAAGATCACAAACAGGAGTTAGAAATCTGAAGCAGTCAGTATTAGGGTCTCGGGCACTGGAAGATCGGGGACATAACCAATAAAATAGAGCCCCTGGTTAGGTTAGAGTATCACGATCAGTACAGGATGACAGCAAAACTGAATTTGCTGAGTCATAGAACAACTTACATTTCCTTCTGGCTAAGATTAGAACTGGGTTGTGAGAATAATGCTATATTGAGACAACTTGATAGGCTCCCTTGCCAGAGGTATAAGGATAGAGTGACTACATTAATCTGACCAATAAAGCCTTCAGAGATTTCAGTGTGCTTAGTGTACATCCCATATTACTTAACTCTTGATTGAGCACACTGCTGTCTTGTGTTGCTGTGACTGACTTAAGTAAATCTCTCTTTCTCCATTCATATCTTAACCTAGTTCAAATGAGGACCATTTTAAAAACAGAGCTTTATTGTGATATGATTAACATATAGCTGCATATATTTAAAGTGTACAATTTGCTAAGTTTGAAATACGTATACACCTGTGAAACCATCACCACAATTAAGATAATGAACATATTCATCATCCTCAAAAGTTTCGTTGTGCCCTTTTGTAATTCTTCTCTTCTGCATTTCTCTGCTCCTTCTCCCCTCCCACATTCACTGATTTACTTGCTGTCACTATACATTAGTTTTTATCTTCTAGAGTTATTAAATAGAGTAATACAGTATAAACTCCTTCTGTCTGGCTTCTCTCACTCAGCATATTTCTTTATTTATTTTTACCTTTTTTTTAGCATAATTATTTTGAGTGTGTCAATAGTTGATTACTTTCTGTTGCCAAAGAGTATTTCATTGTATGGTTATACCTCCATTTGTTCATCCATTCACCTTTTTAGGGACATTTTGTTGATTCTAGTTTTTGGCTATTGCAAATGCAACTGGGATGAACATTTGTGTACAAATCTTTGTGTGGACATAATGCTTGCTTTCTTTTTTTTTTTTTTTTTTTTGTGAGGAGGACACTAGCCCTGAGCTAACATCCGATGCCAATCCTTCCCTTTTTTCTTGAGAAATATTGGCCCTGGGCTAACATCTGTGCCATCTTCCTCTACTTTATATAGGACGCCGCCACAGCATGGCCTAACAAGCGGTGCGTTGGTGCGTGCCCGGGATCTGAACCAGTGAACCCTCGGCCGCCACAGCGGAGCGCGTGCACTTAACCGCTGCGCCACTGGGCGGGCCCCAATGCTTTCATTTTTTTAGGAGTGAAATAGCTGAGTCAGATGGTAGGAGCATGTTTAACTTTTTAAGAAATTGCTAAACTGTTTTTCAAAGTAGTTATACCGTTTTACATTTCCACAAGTACGGGCTGAGTTTCAGTTCTACATCCTTGCCGCACTTGGTATGGTCACTCTTTTTAATTTTAGCTATTCTGGTGTGTGTTTAGTGGTAGCTCCTTGTAGTTTCAGTTTGCCTTTCCTTAATGACTAAATGATGTTGAGCATTCTTTTGTGTGCTTATGTGCCATCCCAATGTATTCTTTGATCAAGTATCCATTCACATCTTATTTAAAAAAATGTTTTTAATTGTGGTTAAATACACATAACATAAAATTTACCATCTTAACTATTCTAACTATATAAACAGTTAGTAGTGTCAAGTATATTTACACTATTGTTCAACCAGTCTTCAGAGCTCTTTTCATCTTGCAAAAGTCACCTATTTTTTAAAAATATTAGGTTGTTTTGAAATTTCTTTGTATATTCAGATACAAATTTCTTTTATCCGGTACATGCTTTACAAATATTTTCTCCCAGTTTGTGTCTTGTCTTTTCAGTTTACTGCACATCTTGAAATCAGCGATGGTGGGACAGATCTACTCCATATAAATTGGCAAAATGCTGCAAATCAGGGTTTTATTTTTTGTTGATTGTCTATACTTAAGAAAGTAATGGGGAAAAGTTAATAATGCAGATTAAACTTAAAATTATGTTGTATCTGTAGCCTTTACATTGTGAATAGCACAAAAAAGTGAGGAAGGAAATATTCTTTCTAGTATTTGAAAACTATTATCTAATCAGAAAAGAAGTCATTCAAGTCATTGTCGAATGAGTGCAGTTCAGGCATGTGTTGATGCACTCTTGTCAGTTGCAATCATTGGTTGGCTATGGATAAGAGAGTTCAGCTAAAATCAGTGAAAGCATTCTGTGACAATCAATTGACTGTGGAATTTGCAATAAAGAGTATTATTTTTTTCATTATTTGTAAATTGTGTGATATATATCTTTTTATTTCAGTAAAATTTATAATAAGCTTATGTACCTATGTATATGTATACATTTTTTTTTCTGCAGAGCCAATTGTTAAACATTTATCAGCATACCATGGGCCACACACTAATAAGTAAGCACTAAGGGAAGTGTTTCTAGACTCATGTAACTGGAATGAGTCAAGAAAGAAAAACGAGGTCTGGGAACAAGTCATTCTATAGATGTTAAGAGAACCAATCTAATGCTAAGACCAGAGGATGAAAAGGCTGAATAGATAGCGAGAGAAAATGAAAGACATAATATACAGAAGGCCGAGACAATTCTCTTACCACTAAAGACACAGAGGGAAAGGAATTGATAGTTGTGGGATATTTGCTTTGGTCTGATTTGACTTGCTCTTGGTCCTACCATTGTTATGTAATAAGTCTGCTAAAGGTATTGAAGAGCAATATTAAAAACTCATTAGTGTTACATTAGTACCTTCAAGTAATCCTTGAGTATCTCCAAATCTAATTTTCTTTCAGACCAAAAAAATTACAGAATACTTTTAAAATTTAAAATTGGAACACAGAACCATTATGTGTCCCCTATTCTAGAAATTGCATCGTTAGCTCCATTGCTTTTTAATCTATATGCTCAATTCTGTTGTGTTTACTATAGTTATTATATTTCTTTCAAAAGTTCTTTTTTTCAGAATATCTTGATTTTGAATCTAATGATTAAGTTTAAAAATATTTTGTTTTGTAGCCATGCAGGATATACATACTGTGGGTCTTGTGCTGCTCATGCTTACAAACAAGTGGATCCATCTATTACGTAAGTAATATAGTTAGATACCATTTTGTTTAAGTGGGAGAAGATTGGGACTTATAATTGCTTTGTCACTGAAGTAATTTGTTTTGCATACTTATTGTTGTTATAATCTCAATTTCATTAGGAATTTGACTTTTTATAAATTTAGTTAAACCTTTTATAGGTTATGAAAAGCTTTAATACTGTTTTTTGTCTGAACATTTAGTTTTTATCTTCCCTTTGGTAAAATGTTTAGTTTTGGAAATGTTAGAAGGTTAACGTGATATTGTGATTTATAAGAAATATATATTTGGTCATTCAGGTGACCAAAATACATTTCTCATATGTATTTGGTCTTCGTCCACAGTTCCTGGCTCACAGCTCCCAAAACCCTTGGAATTTCCTAAGTGTTGTTATGCCAGTGAGGTGACTTTTGGACCCCAACTAAGGATGGGGGTTGGTTGCCAGGAGAACCAACCATGTGCTTAGAGGATCAGAACATTCAGTCCCACTCCTAGACTTCCAGGGAGGGGAGAGAGTCTGGAGGTTGAATCAGCTGCCAATGGCCAGTTATTTAATCAATCATGACAATGTAACTGGAAGTCAGACTTCCAGTTATAAAATTAATAAGTCATGAGGATGTAATGTACAGCATAGGGAATATAGCCAATAATATTGTAATAATTTTGTATGGTGACAGTAACTAGACTTATTGTGGTGATCATTTCATAATGTATATAAATATTAAATCATTCTGATGTATACCTGAAATTAATAGGATATTGTATGTCAATTATACTTAAACTAAAAAACAAAAGTAATGGAGGAATGCTTAATGTGAAAAAAATCATGACTATGTAATGCAGCCTCTATAAAAACCTAAAAGGACAGGGTTTGGAGAGCTTCCAGGTTGGTGAACACATGGAGATCTGAGGGAGAGTGCTGCACATGGAGAGGGCGTGGAAGCTCCATGCCCTTTCCCCATATCTTGCCCTATGCATCTCTTCCAACTGCCTGTTCCTGAGTTATATCTTTTTATAATAAACTGGTGATCTAGTAAGTAAAACGTATCTGTGAGTTTTATGAGCCACTCTAGCAATTAATCAAACCCAAGGAGTGAGTCATGGGAACCTCCAGGGTGTAGCAGGTGGGTCAGAAGCACAGGTAACAACTTGGCCTTGTGACTGACATCTGAAGTGGAGGTCGGAGGTGAGCAGTCTTATGGGACTGAGCCCTCAACCTGTGGAGTCCGATGCTCTCTCTGGGTAGATAGCGTCAGAACTGAGTTGGCTTGTTAGATATCCTGCTGATGTCCGAGAATTGCTTGTTGGAGGTGTGGGGGACTCCTCACTCCCCACATTGGCATTGGTCCAGGAACACTAGCAGTTAAATATTTTGGTTTTTAATTTTTCTTTGGAAATCTGGAGATGAGCATTTTTAAGAAAAATGCAAAGCCTTTTGGTTCAATTTTAATCACTTTATAATTTAAAATTCTTTATTATACTTGTTAAGTTGTGGTTAATGAAAGAAGAATAATTTCTCATTGACAGGATAAGGTACCTGAATTATTTTAGAATTCAACAGTGAATTTAATATGGTGTTTGAAGCATATTAACTCTTAATAATTCACTGACAGCTCTGAAATTAGCTTTAAATAATCTTCCTGGCAAATTGAGACTGATTGAGTAGTATATACTACTTTCTAAAGTCAGAAACTTGTGAACTCTCAAAAGCTTAGTATACTACTCTCTAAAATAAGAAACTTGTGAACTTTCAAAAGCTTCTGTTGGAAATAGCCACCGAAATTACTTAATTGGCTGACCGGCATTTTATTTAAATGGTTTATTCACTGTATGTGAACTAGTGTCAGGGTCCAGTCTGTATTGCCAGTTGTACACAGTGTATGAATAGATAAAATCGATCATCTTAGTTTTGTCAAATGTTGATTGTTAGGTTAGACCTGTACTCTTAGAGATGAAGCATAATCATTTCAAAAGAGGTAACTCACAGCAGCCATGAGTTTAAAAAGAAAATCTCACCCATAGCCTGCTCTTTTGCCTTTGGGCAATTTGTTCAAATTTTTAAAACAAAAGAGCTGCTCTGCCTGTCACAGCATGGCTTGATGAGTGGTGTGTAGGTCCGAGCCCGGGATCTGAACCTGTGAACCCCGGGCCACCAGAGCAGAGCACGGCGAACTTAACCAATACGCCACTGGGCCGGCCCCAAGAGCTGCTCTTTTTTGTTTTTATGTAGTATGTCTGCACATTGTATCATATCTTTGTTGAAAATTATTTTTAGTAACTTTTTAATAGTAAATAAAATGATAGTGTTGCCAAATTTTGAGGTTTTTAGCCCTGCCTCATTTATGATGTTTTGAGGGGTGTCTTTAACAAATATTTCTTGTTACATATTAAATATACAATTTTAAATATTTTTTTCATGAATAAGAGCAAATAGATATTAGATTGGAAAGATTTTCAGAAGCTTCTTATATTTGATCCTGGGCCTATCAACCAGCTATAATCAAAGTTAGTTTATATAGCAGCCTTTTCCAAACCTTTTTTATTTGGCAGAATTTTTATTGATGATGTTAGGTGCCGGAAGGGTACTTTGAATTAAATTTAGCCTAAGAATATATAGAGAGGTATAGAGCCTATATAGGTAGAAATGGAAAGCGTGTATTAAATAAATTGATGGAAAGAAGGGAAGAGAGCAAAGGACTAAGAAAAAGTGATAAAGGAGATTAGTAAAAAGAGAGGCAAATGATGGATGATGATGTGATCAACTTATTTTTGTAATTAATATATAATTGGATTCTGAATAAATAAATTTGAAGGTCTGTGTTAAAAATAACAATTGACAGTTATAGTTGTATTGTCTTGAAAGTGGCCCTCCATGACATTTGCAGTGTCTTCAGAGTGCTTTGAGAAAATAGAGAAAGAACATCCTTTTGGAAACTATAAGTATAGAGAAAAAATAACAGTCCAAGAGAGAAGGTTAAATTCTATACTACCAGCTTCCATTCTTACCTTCCACACTACTCCGTTCTCTACATGTCAACCAGGATCATCTTTTGTACTGTCTTGCACTTTGAATGGATCTTTTACCTTTGTGTGATTTTGTGATATCTTGTGTGGAACATATGGAACGTATTTGTTCATTGAGTTATGCAGATCTTTCAAATGTTGACATTTCATCATACGATATCAAAAAATCACATTTGTTAATATCACCACCAATTTCATCAGAAAAATCTTTAATTATTGGCAAGCTGTCAATCTCACAGTGTTAGAAGTTTTGCAAAAGTCTAATTTTCACTTAAAAGCTTTGATTTTATCATTGGCAACAAATATGTCAAATGTTTTCTCTGAAGTGGCAGGCTCATTTTGTTCATTTTCTAGAAAATTTCTGCCAGATACCTAAATTGGAATAACCATAATTTGTCTACAGTCATTTTTTGAAGTAAAAATTGTGTTCCATGAAAAAAATGTCTAGTTTAGCTCACAACTAAAGTCATGCAAATGCTTTTTCCCTGAGACATACTTCTGTGTGCAGTGAAAGTGCTTTACGCGTTTATCACAACAAATTGAATGCATTTTGTCATATAGAATATTTTTATGAAACTGTACTCAAAGTTCAAGATTTAATGAAATTAGGTGAAACTGGCCTTTTAAGAAAAAACATGGTGTGAGTGAAGGTGAAGAATACATGACCACTGGTACGTTTTGATTTAATTACCTTCAAATTTACCCAGCTTCACTTTTGTACTGTAAGTGCAAATGTCAACAGTGAAAAAGGTACATAACTTCTTTGTATTATTATGAAGATAGTTTTGATTTTGTGCACTGCTTGAAAGGTTCTTGAGGAATCCACAGTTCACACTGAGAACTGATATAGGGTGATTGGATTTAGATTGTGGATAAGGTGTTGGGAAAGGAATCTGAGGAAATGATTTTTAAGCCAAGCAAAAGGAACAATAACATGTGTGAAAGCTTTGAAGTAGGCAAAGTGTCATCAAGGAACTATAAGACGACCAGTATACATAAAGTATTGTGATCGAGGGAGGAAGCGTAATACAAGAGAGGGCCAGTTCATTTGAGACTTTAGAACCCGTTTTAGTGATTTTGGAATTTATCCTCTGACCGTGAAAAGCCCTTGATAGACTTTTAAGCAAGGGAGTGATGTGATCTGTTGTATGTTTCAAAAAAGAGCACTCTGGCTGTTTAAGGAATTTAAAAAATGATACATTAAATTCTTTTCCATATTTATAGTTGCAAAGTCTTTTCCTGTTATTAAAACTGTAATTAAGAACCAGAACTCAAGATGTACTTAGTAACTTGATTTTAATTCATATCTTTCAGAAAGCTTTGCAGGGCAGAAAAAGAGAGCAAAAAGGAATCTTCTTTGGGGCCACATGACATTTTTATTCTTGAGTTAAAATATCTCCACTTGCTATGAAACACTTAAAAATTGCTTGTGTTCTATTACTTAGAATAAGTAATTGAATATTTATGAGGGCAGATACTCAGGTAACTTAATGTGTTGGGTGCATAGACTACACTCATCACAGTAAGTAACTCCACAAATGCGAATTCTCTGGAGATATATGTGAACTATGTTTATTTCTAAAAGAATGCCTATTGATTTTTTTCCATTTTTTCATATTAAAGGCTTGTTTTATATGTATGGCAATAGTGATGATATGCTAATATTTCAAAGTTACTCCTTTAAAGACAAAGCACCTTACAATTAATTAAAGGGAGAGAAAGTGGCATTGTTTCCAATGCCTATGTTACTCATTTCTCTCTAAAATATTCCTATGCCTTGGTGTTTATGGATCTAGCAAACTAGCAAAGAAAGAAAATGCGTTATCTTTTATTTATACAGTTATCTTTTTGTTAGCATATAGCTAACAAAGAGACCCATTTTGAGATTACTACTGGTTTAATATGCACTTTTTTTTTTTCTTTTCAAGAAACCTAGCCTTTTTTGGTTTGTTTTTGGATACATCACATTTAAGGGTTTTATGTGGATGGGACCTAAACCTCTTTTTTCCTGTTATCTCTTTTAACCAAATGTGGAACTTCGCAGTGTTGCCTTTGGGTGAGTTTCTGCCAAACTGGAAAGAATCTGTTTGGTACACAGTTGGATAATTCAGACTGCTGGGAGCTCTTTTCCCCATCAGTCTTCATCTTTTCATCTAGGTTGGGTCTGACAAAAAGGCAAGCAAGGTAAATATCAGGTATTAAAGGAGGAAATTAGGCTGTCCAAGACAACCTCGGGTGTTTATTTCTGTAGTAGTGCTCATCTTTTGGCCATTGTTAGAACCTTGTTACACTTACCTATGAAATGTATCTATGCCTTGAATTTAGATTGATATTTTAAAAGTTATTTCATATTTTAATTATGTATCGTGGATTTCCCAGGAGTGTTGTGACTTTAAATATTCTGTCCCTCTCTCTTTTCATAGAAATGCATTCCTCAGTCGTAAAAATGCCTTTTTTTCATACTAGATTCTTGGTTCATATAATACCTGTCTCAGGCAAATCACTTAAACACTCAGAGTTATTATTATATATGTCCCACATTAGACTTTAATTTAAAAAATTGTGATGATATTTATGTGCTGTTAAGATAGGAGAACTTAGTGGTATCTCTTTTGTTCATTTAGGAATCTAGATTTGATCTTTGTTTATGAAATGTTTATTGAGTTGATCATAGAGGTGATGACAAGAAGTGAGTAATTGGAGGGGGAGGAGGAGGAATGTTTCTGACTAGAAATGGTGTGTGGATGAAGTGTTATATGTTTGCTATGTGTGATAACTTGAGGAGGTTTGGGGACTCTAAACGGGTAATTGCTTTTTCTTTATCACATCTTTCTTACCCCTCAATCCCCCATATAGCAAGTACCATGTAGCAGACAATAGTTTGATTTTCCTAGATGTAATAGAATTGTATCAAAATAAGTATATTGCTAAATCACACATTCCTTGGCCTGCAAGTTTTTGATATGAAAGAACTAGCTCATGTGTCAGTCTTTGTCCATTAATTGAGCAATGAGTAGTACTTAATTTTCTAGGTACATAGCCTATCATATATCATATATTCCCTTCTTTCTCATAGTTTTGGTTTTTTTGGGTCTGTAAGTTTGGGTGTGTGTGTGTGTCATGGGGAATGTTTCATTTATGTGAATCTAGGAGAACAGAAAATGGATAGTTTTGGAATTTAGGTTGTAGGAATGTTTGAGATAGAATGAGAGGAAGTTAATTTTACTCTTGATGTCAAGATAAAGAGATTGTAAAGATTTAAGCTACAGTTTAGCTCAGTTCTTTTCTTTAGCCTACAGTGCAAATAACACATACTCAAGTTTCTTTGTTTTTGAGAATGACTTCTACTTGAAAGGGAACAGAGAAAGCTTATTACACAGAATTCTTCTCAACAAGATGCCTTTTTTCTCTGCCATGGAAGAAATGTGGAAATAGCTTTATCAAAATGCTTCTTTGTAATGATATTTCGTATGGATTTTTAGAATTTGTACTATTATATATCTTTACTAAAGTTGTAGTAGATCTTAGAGCTGAGTTTAGAATTTGTTAGAATTTTGAGATTTTATTTAATAGCCGAAATGTTTAAAATTCAGTTAATATAGCTATTGAAAAACTTCTGTGTCCCAGCCATTGTGAATACAGAGATGATTTTAAGCATAGCAGGTTGGTTTACTGTAGATAATCAGTAAGTGGTATTTCCAGATGTTGAACGTGATTCGTTTAAAGGCCTTCCAACACAAAGACAGAGATAAGGAATTGAACTTAATTAACTGAGGAGCAAATCATTAGTTACGTATATTAGTTTGCTAGTGCTACCATAACAAAATACCACAAACTAGGTGGCTGACACAATAGAAATTTATTTTGTCAGTTCTGAAGGCTGGAAGTCCAAGATCAAGGTGCTGGCAGGTTTGGTTTCTCCTGTGGCCTCTCTCCTTGGCTTGCAGATGGCTGTCCTCTTGATGCCGCTTCAGATGGGGGTACCGTTTCTGTGCATGTGCACCCCTGGTGTCTCTTCCTCTTCTTGTAAGGACACCAGTCATATTGGATTCAGGCTTCATTTTAATTTAATCACCTCTTTAAAGATCTTATCTCCAAATATGGTTACATTCTGAGGTACTAGGGGTAGGACTTCAACATGTGAATTTTAGGGGAACACAGTTTAGCTCGTAACAGTAGGTAATGAAATCAAAGAAGGAAAACAGTACTACGTGTAATTTTTTTTTAAGTTACTTATTTTTTTTTCTTTTTATTTAATAAGGTTTGTGTAGAAGTACAATTGTTCTGTGTTTTTTGTTGTATATCTCCTAGCCGGAGAATTTTCATCCTTGGGCCTTCTCATCATGTGCCCCTCTCTCGATGTGCACTTTCCAGTGTGGATATATATAGGACACCTCTGTATGACCTTCGTATTGACCAAAAGAGTAAGTATATAGAAATCTTGCAGCTTTTAAACAGCTAAAGGTTTTTTTGATAGGGATTATGTTAATTAAAAATTAAAAATATGAATATTATAAGCAATATTTTAATTTAAAAAATAAAATTTATTGTAACTAACGTGCAAAAAATAAAAACAAAGAGAGAAAATATTCCATCTACCTAAAAGATAACTGTGGTTTTTCTGCCAGCCACAAAAATCTGTCAGATCCACTAGTCTCCAGACTGTAGTGGTTTCATTTGTATTCAGGGAAGTACCATGTACTCATTGTACCATGAAATAAGAAATTGGTACCCACATCAACTTGATGAAAGATTCTGGGCATGTTAGTCTACCACTGTGTATATCACTTTCCTCACTGGAAATAGATAGTGGTGATAATGCCTTTATTTCCTCTCAGAAGATTTTTATGGGAAATAATGAGACTGTAGTTGAGAAATTCTGGAAGAAGAGTGCTAAGTAAATCTTATGTGTATTTTATTTTTAAAATGTCTATTATTTTGATTTTTTTTCCCACAGGATTCCAGAAATCACATTTTTTATTTAGTTGTGTCTCATACATTAAATGTGTAAAGTAAAACCTTTTAACTTTATAGTAGTATCTTTGGAGGAGTGAGGGGAGCATAATTTTAAAAATACGGAACAGTGCAGAGAATAGTGCAAACACTGGTGTACTCATCATCCACAATTGACTCAGAATTTTCTTCTCATCTGAAGTCAATTTACAGTCTCAAAAGTAACCACCTTCATGAACTTGGTGTGTGTCCTTCTAGTTCATTAAATTATATTTTAAGTATGTTGGGTGCTTATTGTTTCAAGAAATTTTGCAACAAATTCTTCCTTAAAATGAAAGAAGACATTTGCAAAGGAGATGGTCACCTCTTTTTCTTTATTTTTTGGGCCTAAATTTTCATAATTTGGGGTTTTAAGTATCATAGAATGTTAACAATTTGTTGTAAGAATATATCTTATTAGTGAAGCTGGAGTGTTACTAGCCTTACTCTCTAGAGTGGTTTTAGGGAACACACTTTATTTTTAAAACCTTGTTGGGGCATTCAGAAAATTTTGGTTTTTGATAACCTACCAATGGAGGAATAGAAGATTTTTAATCAGGTATAATTTTGTAGGAAAAAAGTCATAACAATTTGTTTCTTTCTTTGATGCTAAACCCATTTAAGGATGTAGTTATAAAAATGTTGGTTCTGTTCTATGATAAAAGAAAAATATTCTTATATCATCTTTTTTTATATATTAAATTTCATCATTTTCTTGCCATACAATATCCAGTTTTAAGTGTGATTCATCAGATGGGTCTGAATTACTAGATCATTTTAAGATCCTTTATGCATGGTATTGTGGTGAATTTATGTTCTGGTCTATCCCATAAGCTTAATTGTTAATTTTGAGGAAAATAACTTTCATAGTAGGAATTTTCCGTGCTTAGTATGGCAGGTACCTGAGGTGTGAAATAATAATCCCATACATTTTATTAAAAAGCAAAACAAAACTCCAAAACTATATTATTGGCCTCATGAGTAAGAAGACCAGTGGTTTTTTCATATTTCAGGAGGAGTTCTAATCAACTGTCTTCTTGTTAGCATGTGCTGATTAAAGTCAAGGAAAAGCTTAGACCCAGAGGTGACTTGAGATATAATGAAAGGAACTGATGAAAAATTTAAATTACTGTTTTTTATATAACTATGTAACATAGGAAAACGCTGAGTAAGTCATTACATGTGTTATTGTTTTGTCTGGTATGTAAAGCTGGTTTCTTTTTTTAAAATAAAAATGAAGAAAAATATTATGTGGTGCTTCTGTTCCTTGCCAAAGCATGTAGTTTCGTGGTACTGGGGGAGTCTAGGATAAGGCTATACATTAATATGTTTGTTTTACTCTATTTTGAAATCTCTTTAGTTTACGGAGAACTATGGAAGACAGGAATGTTTGAACGCATGTCTCTGCAGACAGATGAAGATGAACACAGTATTGAAATGCATTTGCCTTATACAGCTAAAGCCATGGAAAGGTATATTGATTAATGTAAGAAATGCCAGAGAAATCATAGATAATTAATTTCTTTGGAATTATTTTAACTAGGGTAAGATAATCATTAGGGTAAAGAGATTTAAAAAAATTTTTGGTATTTGAAATGAAGTAAAAGTATGAGATTGGGTTTTCTTAATGTGGATTGAAGTTGGTTTTGAGTAGTTTGCCTATGAAGGCTGACCATATGAACTGACATGGTTGTTTTATTAGGTGGAAATATAAAAAAAACCCACGTGTGTGTGTGTGTATGTGTTTGTGGATATTGGTTTGCATGTTATTTTATTCATTAGACATTTATCTCAGAATAACAATTACATTCTTTTATTGTATAGTGCTATAAGTAAGTAATAATAAAATTTTAGATTTGGAAGTTACATTGGAGGTCATTTATTTTAGGCTTATACAAAGTACATGAATCTCTTTTGTAATATGCTTGACAGATTATTATTTGGTACCTGCTAAATATCTTCCAGTGATAAGGGTACTCACTAGACTATAGGGAGAGGAGGAAGGGACGATATCTGTTTTGTTTTGTTCTTCATTTATACCCCAGTGCCTAGCACAAGACCCATCACATAGTAGTCATTAATTTATTTTGGTAAAATGAAATAATTGTTTTAAGAGCTTTCTTTCTTCTTTTAGGGCAGTATTCAAATTAGAAAGTCTTCCTTTTGTAGATCACATTTCTCTAATTTTTTCAACCATTCCCTTTATTTAGACTTACTATTCCATATACAGTTTGACTAGTTCTGAATATGGTGAGATTATTCTATCTCTAGATCTTGTCACTGCATTCTGTTAGTAAAGTATGTGATGCGTTGTAGGTTCTCAGTAAATATTTGTTGATTAAATGTGTTAATGAGGTCCAAGATTACATTAACATTTTTTATTTGGATATGGTGTACTTACTATTGGTTAATGTACTTGTGGTCAGCTAAAGCCCAAGCCTTTTTCATACTGTTAAGCTGGATTATTTTCTCCTCTTGTACTTTTGTGGTTGATTTCTTTTTAACTGTAAATGTGTATGTCTCCTCAATTACTTCTGTTTAATTTTTTTCTTGTTGATTTTAGTCCATTATTCTAGTCTTTTTGTATCATTTCCACTCTTAATTCTGTTATCAGAGTATAATTTACTTCTCTCAGTCTTACGTTATCGGCACCTGTTCACAATGATACCTTTGAGGAATTACATAAACCTGCAGAAGTTTCCAAAAATCGCTGATATTAAATTATAAGCAGTATAATTTGTTTATAATGTGTTTTTAATATATTCTAATTCTTCAGAAATTGTTAAACCAATATATGCTGTTTATTTCTTGTAATGTTAGCGTAATCAGAACATTCCATTCTTCAACTACATATGATAATAGAAACTTTCATTATTTGCTAAAATGTTTGCGTATTTTGTCATGAGAAAATATATTTTAGACTTAATAAATTTCAATACAACAGAAGCAATAAGCTGCCAACCATATCCTTAGGGAGGTTTTAATAAAATAACATTTTGTTGTTATATTAAAAGTAGAACATGTGCAATGTGGAAAATTTAGGAAAATAGAAACTTAAAATTGCTGTTCATAATTCTCCCTCTATTAAATACAGTCATGCGTCCGTTAACAATGGGGATATGTTCTGAGAAATGTGTCATTGTGTGAACATGATGGAGTGTACTTAGACAAACCTAGAAGGTATAGCTTGCTATACACCTATGCTGTATGGTACTGATCTTATGGGACCGCCATTGTATATGTGGCCCATCGTCAACTGAAATGTCGTTAGGCACTGTGTTTTTGGTGTTAAATATCACTTCCCAAAAAAACCTTTCTTATCTCCCAGATTACGTTAGGATCCCTAATACCGACTCTTAGAAACTACCCAGTACTTTTCCTTTGTAGCCTTTGCTGTACTTGCTACGTGTATCAGTTATCCAGTACTGAGTAAAAAATTGCCCCAAAACTTAGTGGCTTAAAATCACAACTATTTTATTGCTCACAATTTTGGGGTCAGGAGGTAGGCCAAGGAACACGTGGCTCTCTGGTCCACAAGATGTTGACTAAGGTAGCTCGAATGGGGCTAGAGGATCCAAGATGGTCTTAGTGCTGGCTTTTAGTTGAGACACTTCATTTGTTCCCTAGGTGGCCTATTTGTTTGTCAGCCAGGGCTTTTCTGTCTTCTTGGCCTCTCTCTAGAAGGATAGCTTGGATTTCTTTATATGGTGTTTCAGGGTAGCAAGAGAACACAAACAGAAGTTTCTTGGCCTATTAAGGCCCAAGCCTGAAACTACATAGCATCATTTCCACTGCATTCCGGTTTTCAAAGCAGAACACAATGTCAGCCAAGATCTAAGGGAAAGAGAAATAGATCCCACCTCTTGATGGGAGGAGTACCATATGTGTACAAGAATAGGAGGCGTTGTTGGCAGCCATCTTTGCAGATGGACTACCACAGTTCTTCCTGTGATGGACAATTCACATCTCTCCAACATGCAGTACATACTCACCCCTCCTAAGATGCCCAGAAATCTTATCCAGTTATGACCTCATGTTCAAAGTCCATTATCTTATGATTTGCCTTAGGTTGAGATATGGATGAGGCTCGTTGGGTAAAGCTCCTTTTGATTTGGATGCCTGTGAACTAAGAAGACAAGTTACTAATCCCAGTTACTAATCCTCCCCCTGCCCCCACACCAAAACGATCAATATACAATTTTGAGACAGTTAACCACAATAGATACTCCCATTGGAGAGTGAAAGAATGGGAAGCATATAGCAGTCTCTGGTCAAAAGCAATTTTGAAATCTAACCAGAGAACAGAGAGTGTCCTTGATAATGGCTTGGTTCTATCTTCTGGTAGTGGCTTCATAATTATTTTTCTCAGCTCTTGGCTAGGTCGTTTGGGCCCTTGGCTCTACTTGCTGCGTCATTTCTCCTTTGCCTTAAGAAATGGACCTTATTTACACCTGAGTAGCAGTTTCAGTCTGCTTCATGTATGTCACATTTTAAGAGCCTAAAGGTCTCTTTTCATTTGGAACAGTGTTTTTTTTTAGTCCAAACTGATAGAACTCCATTAAACACTTCGTAGGTTTTCCATATATCAGATTATAAGTGCCCTCCATTAGACAGAAGTCACATCCACCATTCTTTCTGAGGCAGGACGCTTTCTATTTTGGATCCCAAGTTAGAGTCCTGTAAGTTTCTTAGAAGCTCTTTTGCCTACCTGACAGAGTATGCAAGCATTGTCTTAAATCTTTCTGAGGTCTTAACAAAGGATCTATGGATGCTTTTTTTTCTTTCTTCTTTTTTTTTTTTTTCCTTTGATGAAGATTGGCTCTAAGCTAACATCTTTTGCTAATCCTCCTCTTTTTGCTTGTGGAAGATTACCTCTGAGCTAGCATCTGTGCCTGTCTTCCTCTATTTCGTACGTGGGACGCTGCCACACATGGCTTGATGAGCGGTGCATAGGTCTGTGCCTGGGATTTGAACCTGCGAACCCGGGGCTGCCGAGGCAGAGCATTTGAACTTAACCACTACACCACTGGGCCGGCCCCTGTGGATGCATTTTTGATTTGATGATTGTGAGCGCATGTTTTATTGGCAGCACTCTGGATATGATCTTTGTCTTCATGCTGTTTCTTTGACAGTCTTTGGCTATCTGTAGAGGCTAGTGATGAGAAACAGTTATTTTCCAATGAAGCAACTCCTGGTTAGAAATATTTCCTTTAAATTTTGCTTGCAATTCTTTTTTTTTTGGCCCTGAGCTAACATATGTGTCCATCTTCCTCTATTTTGTATGTGGGACGCCGCCACAGCGTGGTTTGATGAGCAGCGCATAGGTCCACGCCTGGGATCTGAACCCGCGGACCCTGGCCCGCCAAAGCAGGGTGCGTGAACTTAACCACTATGCTACCAGGCCAGCCCCATCTGCTTGTAGTTCTTTAGCTCATGTTTTTCTTCTTGTACCTTCTCATACTTGGTTATAAAGAAACCATTGTCGTTTTGAATATTTTGCCTGGAAATCTTCTTAGCTAGATCTACAAGTTCACTAGATATATTTTTAAACTTCTGAGTTACTGCAGGTGACAATTATGCTAATTGTTCTGCCAGTATATAATATGGGTCACCCGTCTTCTAGCCTTCTATAGCAGTTTCCTTACTGCTGTTCCAGTTTCCAGTCTCCTTCTTGCCCTTTCAGCTTCTGCTTGCCTCTGTGTCCCAAAAGCCAATATTGTATGTTTTAGGTTTCAATCACAGTAATACCCTTTCCAGGTACCACTTTTTGTCTCAGTTATCTATTGCAGCATGACAAATCACTTCAAAATACCTTTGTTTTTGCTTATGATTCTATGGGCTAGAAATTTGGTCAGAGGTGAGTGGCAACAACTTGTCTCTATTTCATCTTCTGCCAGTTGACTTAGGCTGGAGGCTTCAAGATGCCTTTGTTTCTTTTCTGAGACTGTGGTGTTGGTTGTCTACTGAGGCACCTTAGTTCTCATCTTGGTGCTGTCTCTCCTAGTTGTCACTCATTCTTCAGGGCCTGTCTCTGCACCTGATTGTCCCTCTCCAGCAGGATAGCCTTGGACTATCAAGAAGTACCTGGCAGTTCAGGGTAGCAAGAAAGCAAAAGTAGAAACTTCCAGGCCTGTTAATATCTAGGCTTGGAACTGGCATTGTATCACTTATGCCACAATCTACTCGTCAAAGCAAGTCATAAAGCTAAGTTCAAGGGAAGGGAGAAATAGACTCTACTTTTGATGGGAGGAGTGGCATGAGCATTCAGAGGTGGGGGGAATTTTTGGTGATTGCATTTGCAGACAGCCTACTATAGCACCACTGCAGTTAAGTAGCTTTTTGGGTGATTATGTATGTATAAGTCTGTTTCCTTTCTCTGATAGTTCCCTAATTTGTTCCCTGCCTGAGGGCAGCTGCTCTACTCTGTATCTTCTTTACCCAGTACACAAAGGGATTTCAATAATTAATTGTTGAATGACTTAATAATGACCTCATTTTCAATACTTTTATTAAATATTTTTCCAAAAATGAGGTCAAATGTTCTTTTTTATTAACTGCTTTTCATATCATTAACATATTTCTATGTCATTTTTACACTCCTTTTCATTGGGTATATATAGGACTTTCTAGTATGTGTCTATGTATTACTTTAATCAATTGAACATTTAATTTTTAAACTTTTCCCTCATTTTTTGCTGTTATAAATAATCATTATAGGTTTTTTAAAAAAATTAAAGGTATCATTTATAATTCTATGTGTTATTTTAAACAGATTTAAAAAATTATATTCATTAGAGCTTTTTAAAAAAATGAGTAGTATAAAGGAGAAAACATAAAATGACCCATAATCCCATTGTCTAGTTCACCCTATTGACATTAAAAAAGTACATGTACATGGTTTGAAAGTGTAAACAGCATCAAGAAGTACAAAACAGACAGTGAAAGCCTGCTTCCCCTCAACCGGTGTTTACTGACAATAAAAATTATTATGCATATAATAACATATGTATGCATGTATGCTTGTGTGTATACATATGATTTATACATACACGTTTATTTGTGTAAATTAAAACATGTAAACAAGAGATCATATGTATTCTGATCCTTTTTCCATATATTTAATATCGAAATTCATAATTTTTACTGTTGCATATAATTGCATTTGAGAGTTGTTAGGATATGTAGAAACCATCTATCTTGAAAAAACTAGTTAACTCTTAAAATTAATAACATTGGATCCCAACTCTTCTTTTTCTTTGCATTTTACTCTGTTTAGTTTACCTTCCTCCCTTTACTCCTTTCTCTATATCATCCCCATTCACTGTTTGTTTTCAGTTTAAAATTTTGTACGTTTTTTTTGGTAATTTACATACAGTAAAAGTACTCTTTAGGACATAGAGTTCTGTAAGTATTGACAAATGCAGAGTCGTATATATCCACCACAGTCAAGATATAGAGTGGTTCCTTTGCCCCAATTTCACTGCTTTTTGTTCAGAAGAATGTGCAGAGTAAATAGGATGCTTTAGTAACTTTGAAAGTGTTCAATTGAGAAATACGGCACTGTACAACTATTCACGTTCACTGTAAAAATATCATCATCTTCTTAGCCGTATAATACTTTTTGTTACTGCCAGCATTTTGGAACATTGGACAACTTGAAAGCACAATACAATGTATTTAAATCTGTTTCATCTTCTGCTTTAGGTTCTAGCCAATGGTATAAATTCAGCTTGGTTAGGATTTGATAACTCTTGGAGTACTTAGGCTGTTATAAAGAAAATATTGATTTTGCATAGTTTACCCAGATAGTTAAACCTAAGTCTTCTAATTCTTATGTTTATCCGTAATGATTATATTTTTGAGTTCCCTGAGTGAGAACACTACTGTCAGATGCCCTTGTATGGTATTAAATACTATTAACTAAACAATTTTTCCTGTTCTTAACATCTTGCTTTAGTATGCTATGTTTGTTATAATTGATGCACCAATATTGAATCATTATTATTATTAACTAAAGTTTACAGTTTAGTTAGGGTTCACTCTGTGTTACATAGTTGATGCATTTTGCCAAATGCCTAATGTCATGTACCATACGGAATAGTGTCACTGCCCTAAAAATCTCCTGTTCTCTACCTGTTTATCCCCTCCCCCTGCTCCACCTCCCCCAACCCCTGGCAGTCACTGATCTTTTGCTGTGTCCATAGTCATATAGTTTCTGGAATGTTATATAATTGGAATCATGTAGTATGTAGCCTTCAGGTTGACTTCTTTAACTTAGTAATATACTTTCAAGATTCCTCCGTGTCTTTTTATGGCTTGATAGCTTATTTCTCTTTGTTGTTGAGTGATACTCCATTTTATGGATGTATCATAGTTTATTCATTCACCTATTAAAGGATTATTGATATAGGTGGATTAATATCTACCATATTTGTTACTGTTTTCTATTCATTGCCCTTATTCTTTATTTCCTTTTTATCTTCCCATCTTTTTCTTCCTTCTCTGGTTTTAATTGAGCATTTTATATAATTCCATTTTTTTTCCCTCTCCTAGCATATAAATTATACTTCTTTGTTTTTAACTTCTTTTAGTTGTTGCTCTAAAATTTGCAACATACATTTGCGACTACTGCAAGTGTACTTTCAAATAACACTATACTGCTTCACAGGTAGTGCTAGTACCTTTTAACAGAGTATTCCAGTTTCTCGTTCCTGTCCCTTATCACATTACTGTCATTCATAAGCTATATTTACCAAACACATCATTGCTATTATTATTTTGAACAAATCGTTCTCTGTTAGGTCAGTTAAGAATAAGAAAAATAAAATGAAATAAACTAAAGATGTTATTTTACCTTCATTTATTCCTTCTCTAACTTATAACCTTTTCTAACAGATCTTCTTTATGTAGATCTGAGTTTCTAACCTTTAACATTTTCCTTCTCTCTGAAGGACTTTTTACCAGGTTATAGCTCTGATTTTATTATTTAAAACTTACTATTTTGGGTTAGAAAAGGGATTTCCTTTCTTTCTTTCTTTTTTTTTTTTGAGGTTAATCGGCTTATAATGGGGCCATGATACTACTAATAATATGAAAATAAAAAACCGTTCATTTATATACAGTATTTCTGTATGGTGCAATATGAAATGGGATCATAGAATCAATGTACATATATGAATTATCACCAAGAGTTCATAAATTAAGCTCACTTTAAGAAAACTCATTCTATTCTTTTTTGGAGCAGAGGTTGCAAAGTTGTGATGTATAACAAAAATACTGTGTTTAAAAGCTCCAAAACCAAGTATTAGCCTAAATTGAAAATAACTGCAACTTAAATTAAAAGCTAAACCGAACTAGATCTTTACTGTGGCTATGCAGATTTTTGGTTTGTGGCCTGCAGGTTTTACTGAGGTAATAACCTCTTATCTCTTACTTCTCCTTCTAGCACTTCCCCACCCTTGCCCCCAGCTTCCTTTTTCATGGCTGTCTTTGGCAATGTTTCCAAATCTTGAAAGCAAAAGAACCTGCTAAAGTAAATGAGGAAGATGAAAAACAACACTATGTACATTGTATGAAAACCAATCTAAGAGTATGAACTGAGAAAGAAAATACTAGAAGGAAGGCTGAGCAGCAGTCTACCCTCAAGGGAAAAAGAAAATAAAAAAATAAAGGGGCTGTTACTCCTCGCCCTTCTTCCACATTATCTTCTGATTAGAAGAGTGTGGAACCAAAATTTCAAACTCTGAAAAGGCAATGACTTTGAAGGACAAGCTAGAGAAGTGAATAAATGATAAAAAAGCACAGCAGTAGCTTTAGCTGTCAGTGAGTTTCTTTGCTCTGGCATTGGCGTTGTCAATACGATCCTTGTTGGTGTCAGCCTTTTTTGTGATGTGCTCTGTTTGTTGATTTTGAGCCTCAATCTCGTTGCCCATGTCCAGGGCCATGTTTTTTAGATGTCCTAGTATACTGCCTGCTTGAGTCAGGTTCTCTTCCATTTCTTCTTCTCTGGCATCATTAGTTATACGTTTAATGTATCCGCTGCTGGCTGCTCCTATGGTTGCTTGCTGAGGCTGACCGTTTGTCACGTGGCCTGGCTGCTTAGATAGAACGTTGCTAGGATAGTTGTCTCCACCATCTCCCCATGTTGCCTTATAGGCCTTACTAGACTCAAAGTTCTTTGTCCTGTTAGATGGGCAGACACAAAGGCCACAGCACTTGTTGAGTTCTGTTAAAGTCTTCTCTGCCTCTCTCATGTCTTTATTTGGTCCATGCCTCCTTCTGTGCGGTTTAGTTGTTCCCCTTGTTCATTCAGCATAGTGATAGTCTTGATTCCTGCATCCTGAGACTCAATAGCTAAACCCAGGATTCTCCTTGTATTTTCCAGAGACTCATCAGTAACCTGGTGAGCCCTCAGCTGAATTTCTTCTGATGACAGATTATCCATGATGAATTAAAATTCTTGATAGGCACAGAAACTGAAATGTGGATATTAGTTCTGGAAACTGGAAGTCCTAGATCAAGGTGCCAGCATTGGTCACGTTCTCATGAGGGCCCTCCTTCCTGTTCAAAGCTGGTACTTTCTCACTGAATCCTTACATGGTGGAAGGGGAGGATTTCTTTTCTTTTACCTTTACCACCTCTTCAGGAATACACAAGAGACTCCTTTTCTGGTGTTTCTTTTAATCATGAATTAAGAATAAAGTATTTTGTTTATAGGGAAAATTAAGTAGGCTAGTAAACAAAACTCATTTTAGCCCCAAAAGGTAATTTCCCCCCTTTAAGTTTTATTAGTTAATTTGCATAAAAATTTGGTTGTTTTTAAGATGACATTTACTCTCAAAATTTAAAAATTTTGGTTAACCTGATTTTTTTTTGGTGAGGAAGATTGACCCTGAGCTAACATTCATTGCCATCTTGCTCTTTTTTTTTTGGCTTGAGAGAGATTGTCACTGAGCTAACATCTGTGCCAATCTTCCTCTATTTTGTATGTGGGACCCCACCACCACATGGCTTGATAAGCGGTATGTAGGTCTACGCCCGGGGTCTGAACCCACAAACCCTGAGTCGCTGAAGTGGAGTGTGCAAACTTAAGCCACTGGGCCCACCTGGTTAATCTGAATTTTTCAAATGTTTCAGAGCTACCTAATTGTACTAATCTATGTGCAAGGAATGATGGCAAATATAAAAATAAGCAAACATTGTGTGTTTTCTTAGCATATAGCTTGGGAGGACAGATAAGAAATGTGTATAAATAAATGTAATATAATTCAAAATGTAATAAGTGCAATTGAAGAGTTTATGGGAACAGAAAAAAGGGATGTGGGAGCAAAAAGATAATAGCTGAGTTAGGGGAACACACAGAAGGCTTCATGAAGGAGGTGGCATTTGAGTGGACTTTGAAGATGCCTGTAATTTTCACAGAATGGGGCAGAATGTTTTTGTGGGAAAGAGAGTATTGTAAATACAAAATATATATAGGAGTAGGAAGGCCCAGGGCTTTTTAAAGAACAAAAACTATTTGACTTTAGCTTGTGGGAGTTGCAGAAGGCTTGGCTAGTTATTGAGGTCTGTCTGTAGATGTTTTTTGTTTAGCCCGCGTAGTTAGAAAAAGTGTTTTCATATATACGCATGTTTTTAGTTTGATACTGATCCTACCACTTCCTGTTATACCTTATCCACCTTTTCACACATATATGGTACCAACTGGGACTGGAGGCATTTGAATAGGTGACCTGCAGAGACATAGAGTAAGAGGGGCAAGATTAGAAAGTTGGAACAGTAGGCTGGGACCATATTATGGAGGGTATTGTATTTAAAGATATTTGTATTTTATTTTGTGATTGGCATAGAGCTAGTAAAAGTTCCTCAGCAAAGGAGGGAGATGATTAGAACTTGACTATAAGAATTTACTTCTTGATGATGTGATGATATACTGTTGGAAGAGATTGATAGAAATAGATTAGTAAAGAAATCATGGGGGAGCTGGCCCCGTGGCTTAGCGGTTAAGCACGCGCGCTCTGCTACTGGTGGCCCGGGTTCGGATCCCGGGCACGCACCGATGCACCGCTTCTCCAGCCATGCTGAGGCCGCGTCCCACATACAGCAACTAGAAGGATGTGCAACTATGACATACAACTATCTACTGGGGCTTTGAGGAGAAAAAAAGGAGGAGGATTGGCAATAGATGTTAGCTCAGAGCCGGTCTTGCTCAGCAAAAAGAGGAGGATTAGCATGGATGTTAGCTCAGGGCTGATCCCCTCAAACAAACAAAAAAAAGAAATCATGGGGGCTTTGAACTAAGGTAGTGGTGGGGATGGGGTGGCAGACTGATTATGGGAGACATTTAAAGGTTAGAATGAACAGAACTTGTTACTGTTTCTATGTTGCAGGGAGTAAGAGTATTTTAAGAGAATCCAAAATTTAGTTGCCATTATCAGAGATGGTAAAGCCAGAAATAGGTATAAGTTTAAGAGAACATAGGGCATGGAAACATTGGCTTGTTTTTAACAAAATAGTGGAATTTCTCTATAATTCTGACAGCAAACTTGGCCAATTCATGTTAGGATTGTTTTGCTTCAAATGGTTGAGTTTCCAAAATAGAATTTAGTAGGCTCTTTAGTACCTGAAATATACCTGCCCTTGTAAAACCTTTCTTATCAGTATTCCTACTCGAATGGAAATTTAGAAAGATATAACCTTTGAAATAATTTTGATAATCTCATTAGATTCCCTTAACTGATGAAACAATAGAGCTTTATAATGACATAAATGTTAATTTTAGTTGTCATTGACAGGTAGCTTACCTTCCTCCTTTTCCCTCTCTTCTCCCCCTTCTTTTTTCCCCAGTTCTTTGGCTCTGCTTGATGTTTTCTGGATCTTTTTAGTTTGTTCTTTCTCACAGTGAGTCACAGTATTCTGCATAAAGTCTGTATTTATGTCCGTGTAGTCTGAAGGTGAATTTGATCAAGAGGAAAAGATGAGAGAAATTCTTCCTTATAGGGCTCCCTAAAACTCTGCAGTTATGATTCCTTTATGTCATTTTGCTTTTAACACCTATTTCGAGCGTTCCACAACCAGCCTCACATTTGAAGACTCACTACAAGGACTCATAGTTGTATTCCTGACTATGATTTATTGGAAAAGATATGATACACAGCAGGACTAGCAAGGGAAAAAGACACATCAGGCAGAATCTGGAGAAATCCAGGTGCAGGCTTCCAACATTCTTCCTCCCATAGGGGTGGGTTGAATAGAATGTGCTTCCTCCAGCAGTGTAACACGTGTACAGTGTTTCTGGCCAGGGAAGCCTGCTTTAAGATTCAAAATTCAGGATTTTTATTGGAGGCTGGTCATGTAGGCAGTCTCTGCCCTTGTAGCCACAGCTACTGGAATTCCAGAAGGAAAGCAGGTGTTCTCCAGAATCACATTGTTTATAAACAATCTAGGCAAGCTGGTACAGTGTCCCAAGTGGGTAAAACAGCCTTAATCAACATAAGGAACATTGTAAAAGCCAAGTTCCCAGATGTCAGCCAAGGGCCAGTCTTTACAAGCAGGCCCTTCTAAAGATTGCAGCAACAGACCTGCTATGTTAACTCTCCTGCAAAGTTCCCATTCCTCTTTCCGAGTTCCAGGCTGCCATATTGCCATTCCAAGTTTCTGCATTTTTGACTCACTTAAATGCCATTCTAACCCTTATTATAGCTTAGGTTTGTATTAGATCTTAAGATTATACTTTCCTTTCTGATTGTGGCCTTAAATCAAGGTCTTCAGATATTAGAAATGGTCAGAGAAAGGTAAGATCTGCTTTTCTATAGTTCTATAGTTCTGGTCATCCACTCTTGACCAGAGTGGGATGGCTAATTAGTTATCTTTGGACGTAGAAAGGAGCCTGAGATTTTCTTCCTCTGTCTAACTTAAATGACAGTCATAAGAGCAGTGCCATTTTCAAGTGTGTTCTTATTCTGTGTTCTTTTATACTCATGATTATTTGTGTATTTCTGCATACGTCTTACAGTTAAATCTCTCTTGTTATTTATTGAGATTTTACAGCATACATAGTTTTTCTTTCTATGTTTCTGAGTTTCCCTTTTTCATGAATGTTGATTGCCTTTGAGTATTACCTTTGCATCAGGAAGAGAGCATTTTTTAGAATTACAGAACATGGAGGATCTCTGGAAGAATAAGTAAAAATATTTTTTTGGTTGAAATGGAATAATTTCAGTTTCTATGACCATGAAAGTTCTGCGCGCTCCGCTTTGGTGCCCCGGGTTCACGGGTTCACGGGTTCAGATCCCGGGTGCGCACCTACTCCACTCATTAGCCATGCTGTGGAGGCATTCCGGTACACAATAGAGGAAGATTGGCACAGATGTTAGCTCAGGGCTAATCTTCCTCAAGCGAAAAATGAGGAAGATTGCCAACAGATGTTAGCACTGGGTGACTCTTCCTCACCAAAATAAATAAAGATAAAAGTAAAAGAAGAGAGGAGAATAAATCATATAGTAGTATTATTGTGGTGACAGTCTCAGCACTTTAGCAATAAGGATACTTTTCCTTGTGACTGGCTTAGTTATGATTTGTTTCATTCTCACCTTGAGAAGCTCTGGACTGCTTCTGAAATCTTTGGGAAATTAAAAGTATTTGTATAGGGCCGGCCCTGTGGCTTAGCGGTTAAGTGCCCACGCTCCGCTGCTGGCGACCCCGGGGTTCGGATCCCGGGTGCACGCCGGTGCACCGCTTCTCTGGCAATGCTGAGGCCGCGTCCCACATACAGCAACTAGAAGGATGTGCAGCTGTGACATACAACTATCTACTGGGGCTTTGGGGGAAAATAAATAAATAAATTATAAAAAAAAGAAATATTTGTATAGAGGAGAAAATTCTCATATTTGTCAATGTTCAGGGGAGAAATGTCAAATTAATGCTAGAGGAAGAATAAGCAAATAACTATTTGTATGCAGTATTTCATCTAGTTTAAAATGTCATCAGTTTTAAGATTTCAATTGTTCGTGTACCACCAAGTAAAAACATTGCCAATTTAATTATTTTCTTATTACTTAGAATATTTATATTAGAATTCACATTTTTTTTCTTGTGATGAAGACTTTTAAGATCTCTTAGCAACTTTCAAATATGCGATACAGTATTATTAGCTATGGAATTAACTGGAACTATACTAACTGTAGAATTCACATTTTTATATTAGAATTTTTATGTTAGAATTTAAACTTTTCATGCTCTGTACCAGTAAGAGCATTGGTGATATAGTGATATTGTTTGTTTTTAAAGAGAGTGCTCCACTGTTGGTTCTGGGATTTCAATTCTTTTTAGTCTGTTACACATTTGGATATATTAATTTTCTGCAGCATGGTTTAAGGTATAGGACAGAAAAAGAAGGGATAAAACTTTCCTCTACATTACTAAAGTGCTCACAAGCGCCTTGTAAGGTAAGTATTATTAACTCTATTTTTACTGATGACAAAATTGAGGCTTAGGATAGTTTTAAATAACCTGCTGCAGGTAGCATAGCTTGCAACTGGCAAAGATGTGTTTACTGAAGTATGATATACATCGTATAAAATTCACCCATGTAAGAGTACAACTCAGTGATTTTTAGTAAATTTATAGAGTTGTGCAACCATTCTCACACTCTGGTTTTAGAACATTTTCATTACCCAAAAAAGAAACCTTGTGTCCATGTGAGGACAAGTCTTGCTCCCACTCTCAACCTCAGGCAACTGTTTATCTGCTTTCTGTCTCTGTAGATTTGCATTTCTGGAAATTTCATATAAATGGAATCATATAAAATATAGTCTTTTGTGTCTGTCCTTTTTCACTTAGCATACTGTGTTTGAGGTTCATCCATGTTACAGCATGTATCAGTAATTCATTCCTTTTTATTGCCAAATAGTTATTCCATTATATGAATATAGCACATTTTATTTATCCATTCACCGGTTGATGGACATTTGGATCATTTCCATTTTCGGCTATTAGGAATAATATTATAAACGATTCTTGTATAAGTCTTTATATGAACATATGTTTTTGTTTCTCTTGAATAGGTACTTAGGAATGAAATTGCTTGGTCATATGATAAGTCTATGTTTTAACTCTTTCAGAAACTGCCAAACTGTTTTGACGGCACCATTTTATATTGCAGGAGCAATGCATGAGGGTTCCAGTTTCTCCAGGCTCTGGCCAATACCTATTATTGTCAATCTTTTTGATTACAACCCTTCTCATAGATGTGTAGTTTAACCTCATTATGGTATTAATTTGGATTGCTCCAGTGACTTATGATGTCATGATTAGTCGTTTGTGTATCTTCTTTTGTGAAATGTCTATTCATATATTTTGTCCAAATTTTGTTTTAATTTGATAATTTGTCTTTTTCTGAGTTGTAAGAGATTTTATAATTTCTGGATACAAGTTCTTTATTCATATATATGATTTGCAAAGATTTTTCTCCCGTTGTATGACTTGTCTTTTCATTTTCTTAATGGTGCCTGTTGAAGAGCAAACATTTTTGATAAATTTCGTTTATCATTTTTCTTTCTTATGTGGATTCTGCTTTTGATATCATATTTAAGAAATCTTTGCCTAATCCAAGGTCACAGAGATTTTCTCTTCGGGAACGGGAATCAGCAAACTACAGCCTGCAGACCACATCAGGCCCACAACTTGTTATTGTAAATGTTTTATTGGAACATAGCCACACCCATTTATTTATGTATTGTCTATGGCTACTTTCCCTTTACAGTGACAGTTGAGGCGTTGCTACAGAGATTGTATGGCCCAGAAAACCTAATATATTAATTTATGGCCCCCTTCGAAAGATGTTTTCTGACCCCTATTCTAGAAGTGTTACAATTTTAGCTCTTATAGTTATTCTGTGATCCAGTTTGAGATGTATTTTGTGTATGGTATGAGGTAAAAGTCCAAGTTCACTTGTTTTCATATGGATATGCAGTTATCCCAGTACCATTTGTTGAAAAGACTATTCTGTGAGTAATGAGTCATTTTTCTTTTGCTACATTTAAGATTTTCTCCTTACCTTTGGTTTTCCTCAGTTTTGTTGTGATGTGTCTAGGTGGGGATCTCTTTGTGCTTATCCTACTTTGGGTTGTTGAGTTTCTTGGATCTTTAGATTAATGTTTCTGATGAAATTTGAAAAGTTTTCAGCCATTATTTCTCCTAATATTTTTACTGTACCTTTTCTGAGACCCTTGTTGTATGCATCCTGGTTTGTTTGATGTTGTCTACACAATACTCTGTTCACTTTTTCAGTCTTTTTTCCCCTCTGTTCTTTAGATGTGATAATTTATTTTATCTTTAATTTCACTGATTCTTTATGTAATACCGAATCTGCTCTTCAGACCATCTAGTGAATTTTTCATTTTAGTTATACTTTTCAACTCTAAAATTTCCATTTGGTTCTTTTTAATACTTTGCATTTCTTTGTTGGTATTTACTAGTTGTTTAGTCATTGTCATCATATATATATGTAGAGAGAGAGACAAACATGTATATATGTTTTTTAACTTTTTTAAGCATAGTTTCCTCTATTTCTTTGAACATATTTATAATAACTATTTTCAAGTCTTTGTCTGCTACATTCACTATCTGGTCCCACTTGGATACAGCTTCTACTGGTTGTTCTTTTTTTTCCCCTAAGAATGGGTCACAGTTTCCTGTTTCTTTGGCTCGTAATTTTTTCTTGAAACTGGACTTTTTACATAGTATATTGTAGCAACTCAACTCTGATTTTATTAATTTCTTCTGGTGGTGGTGGTGGTGGTTGTTTCATTCATTCATACATTCATTTTTTTTAAAGTAACTTTCGTGGACTCTATCTGCAGAATCTCTCTCTCTCACAATGTGTGGCTACTGATGTATCTCCTCAGCTTTTAAGAAATTCTTGTTTATACTGTTCACCTCAGCTTTCTAGAGATCGCCCCTGGGGCCGACCCCGTGGCGTAGTGGTTAAGTGCGCGGGCTCCACTGCTGGTGGCCCGGGTTCGGATCCCAGGCGGGGACCGAGGCACCACTTGTCAGGCCGTGCTGTGGCAGTGTCCCATATAAAGTGGAGGAAGATAGGCACAGATGTTAGCCCAGGGCCAGTCTTCCTCAGCAAAAAGGGGAGGATTGGCATGAATGTTAGCTCAGGGCTGATCTTCCTCACAAAAAGAAAAAAAATAGAGTTTGCCCCTGTGTCTGCATTGCTTAGTGCTTAGGTAATGATTAGTTGGAGATTGTACTTGAACACCTTGAGCCAGTAAGGCTTTCAACCTCTGTTGGTGGACTCTGTGTGTTTTGGGAAGCACATTGGAAGTTCAGGCCATTTTCAAGTTTGCCTCCTTTACTTTCTGTTGGGTCTTCTCCTGTCTCTTGTGCATGCATACAGATTTCCAGTTAGCCAGGGATGTCTGAGACTTGATCTCTCTCAGGTCTCTACTTTCCCTTGTGCTTGCTCTCACCCTCCCAATTAGCTGGCATTTTGAGGAAGCTTGGGACCTTTTGGGTTTCCCCTGCAAGTATGTGCTATCTCCTAGTCAGCCAGTGTTGTGTGGAGGGCATCAATCCTCTCCTCAGAATATGTGAATTTACCAAGTCCCTCTATGGCTCTCTCCTTTCCAGGATTGCCCTGTTAAATACTCCCTGAGGTAGTCCTCAGGCTTGTGGCTTACCTCATACAGTAATCTCAGGCTACAAGAGCTGCAGCTTTTCTGCTTCCTGATGGGTGTGGTTTTCTGTTCTTTGCTGGAAATCAGAGTCAAGTCTCTTAAGCAGTGAAGCTGCTGGTTTTCACAGCCACCCTCACCTTGCTGGAACTACCATGTTTGTGGAGCAGGGGAGAGGGATGGAGGCGGCTCCTGGTAAGATGCCATACTTCCACTGTTCTTTCCAAGAAGTTCAGTTATTTTTCATGAATAAGCTTTTCTCATTGTGTTTTTTGCCTTTGGTTGATTTCTAGAGCACAAATGGGTGTTTTTTTTTACAGTTTTATCCAGTTTTATATTGTTTTTTGAGGGCGAGATTTTGTACTCCTTCACTAGGGAGGACCAACTTTGCAACTTGGATTCTAAAACCTAGAAATATTACATTTCAAAGCCAAAGGCTCTTTTGTCTAATTCATGCTTTGTGAGGATAGAGAACAATAGGTAATTTTTTAAGAGAAATGACAAAGAAAGGTGGATGGATGAATCTTGATCCAAAGCTTAGATTTCTAAGTAGTATGACGCTTTTACCTCTGTATAGGTAGATTTGCAAGCTCAAACTAAAGTTCATCGAATGATTTGGTGGCTCTTGTGGAAAGCAGACATGTGTTGTTTCTTCAGAGTGAGCCAACCATTGTTGACCAAGTACTTTCCTTATAGTGTTTGCTTGGTAACAGTTTTGTGAAATAGGTATTGTAATTAGGATCATTTTACAGATAAGGAAATAAACTTTTAGGTTAGTTAGTGACTTACCCATGCCTTCAACATTTGTATGTGAGAGAGATAGTACTTGAACCCATTTCTTCTGACTTCGTTTTTTGTATTCTATATAACTGCTTTCCTACCATGTTGTAATTACTTGCAGACTCTTTGATGATCTTAGTGTATTTATTTATGTAGGTAGTACTTGAAGTTAGAACAGTTCATAACAATCTTCTTAAATTTTTACTAGAGCTCAAATTCTTTTCTTTCAAATGGTAATCATTCTTAGCTTATCGAAGAGCCCCTATTCATTCATGCAGTTGTGAAGCAAACTGGTAAGAGTCAGAGAAAGAGATATCCCATGGCAGCTTCCTCTGCCAGCTTCCTCTTTTTTTCTTACTCCATAGATGCAGATTCTGCCCAAGAAGCCCCTGCATTGCAGAGGGACTGGAGATCTGTATGATCTGTTTATTTCGCAATTGACAAGGGTAAGGGGGCCTTAATGGGGGAGGCGCTTGGGTGCCCTAAATTTAGCTTTTATGAAGCTGGGCTAACATTTGTTTTGGAAATACTTAAACTTAGTATTTTTAAAAACCCTTTTATGAATTCCATTTGTCCTACATCAGTTAAGTGTCAGGTTATCATCTTAAAAAACATTTATTATAATGGTGATTTTTTTTTTTTTTTAAAGTCCTGTTCAGAACAAGTCAGACAAACATGATTCACATTTCTAAAATTCCAAATCTGGGATCATTTAGAATATAAATAATATTGAATATATGTATGTAAAATTTCACTACAATGAAATTTTAAGAGGTTTTAGATAAATGTCTATTTCTGTAGCCCGTCATAGTTATTCTTTATTAATCTGCTCTGTTCCTTTTCCATAAATCTGTCAATCTGTAGAGTGAAAAAGGGACTTGTGGTTATACCATAAACATTGTGGGTGGGTGTGGTGTCTTCTTCTGACTACTAGAAATTAATACCTACTTCCTTGAATTCTATGTCCAACCTAGATACCAGTGAAATTTGAGTTGTATCTTCAGACTGTCCTGTATCTGTTTATTAGTATAGGTGTAAGGTGCAGTTGGTGAATCTCATGAGAGCCAAGATTAAGTTTTGTAGGTCTCACTTGGCAAGTTTGTAGAACAAGTGCCAGAAATGGTGGTATTCATAGTAGGATAGGATTAAAATAGGTGAGGAAGAGTTTAATGCTCTTTTAAAATTGCAGAAGGTCCAGGCAGATGATTGTAGCTTTGATGAATAGTTGAGAAGACTCGACTTGGTCATGGTCTGATGGGCTTATTTTTGTTTTTGAGGATATTGTTATACCTGGTAGTGAAATAGCTTTGTTTACCTAAAGAAGTATTGTACATTTCTGTAATTTAAATAGATATTTTTAGTATTCTGTACCTCTTGTATTTTTAAATGGTCTTCTTTAAACATTTAATTTATAGGTTTTAAGAATTCAACAATATTATGTATATTATCCTTACCACTATTAATAAATGTTCCACTTTTTAGTGCCAACACATTGGAAAACTATTTTTATTCTTAAACTTCTTAAATGACTTTTTTTTTCTGTTTTCTTTAAGCCATAAGGATGAGTTTACCATTATTCCTGTACTGGTTGGAGCTCTGAGTGAGTCAAAAGAACAGGAATTCGGAAAACTCTTCAGTAAATATCTAGCGGATCCTAGTAATCTCTTTGTGGTTTCTTCTGATTTCTGCCATTGGGGTAAGTTCTAGATTTTAACATATCATGGTAGATATTATATACTTGTGGTTAAAGGTATCTTTTCATTCTAAGCTCAGATTTTCAGTTCTTGATCGCTTTCCTTAGAAAGTTTTACTTTTAGCAGCAATGTTTAAAAGTGAATAAAAGTCTTTTGGTCATTTAAAAAGGATCAGATTATAATAGTGGATTATGGATACATTTCCAAAGGCGACTGGTATAATTGGATTCACACTGTGAGGGCATCCTTGCTTAGACACTTAACATTAGTGGAAGTTAAGATCTTGTAACCCCATTTCCAGGTAGAGTTGTATGGTAGATTCGGTGAAGTTAGTTTTTGGTGGATAAAATAAGTGTTCTTCTTTAGAACGTAGAAGAGCATGGTCTGCTATGCCAGTGCTTTTCCACATTTCTTCTTTTGTAATTAGTCTTTTTTTCTTTCTTTTTTTTTTCCTTCAGTACTTAATTTTTGCCCATAGTTGTCTTCAGTTTAGAGCTTCCCTCCAAAGATTGTAACATGTTGGCTGTTAGCACTGTGGTCTTTATTGGTAATGGTTTATAAGGATAAGAACTCTTACGTGATTTTTTTTATTATTATGAATTAAAAGAATAAGGAAGCTTCACAGTGAATAGATCATAAAGGAAGTGAGACATTTGTGGATGCCTCTTTTAGTAAATTTTGTTTTTTAAATTCTTTGAATACAGTTTGCTCTCATTTATCCATTACTGTTCTAGAATATTTCTGAATCCTGTTCCTTTTAGGACATCTCTTTGACTCATTTATTCATTGGTTTAAGGATGCCAATATCTATTCATTCCCCAGTTATTTCTTTGGTTATAGAGAAAACATAAGGCACAAGACCAGAATTTTAAGATAGAGTGCTAGAATGGCCAGGAAAACATCCTCAATGAGGATAGGGAGCCCTGGCTTTTACACGTCTTACCCATTGATTGCCAGAGTTGATTCAATATTTATCTGGCCTGGTTAGGCTGGTATCTTCTTCTCTTACCTCATGCTTGAGATTTCAGTTCAACAGAACCATTCTCTCTAATGGCATAGATAAGTCTTTTTGTTTAAGGCACTAATTTCTCAACTGGGGCTTATTGTCTTCCCAGGAGGATTTGGAAATGCTGGAGACATTTTTGGTCATCACAACTGGGATGGGGGTGGAAGGTGGGGATGCTGTTGGCATTTAGTGAGTAGAGTCCAGAGAAGCTGCTAAATAAACAGCCTACAATGCACAGGACAGCCCCCACATCAAAGAATTATCCTGCCCAAAATGTTAATAGTGCTGAAGTTGGGAAGCCCTGGTTTAGGGTGTGTAGGTGGCTGTGCAACCTTGCCAAACTCCTTAAGAGGTTCTCAGGGTTCTTTAGTAACAAATTCTGTTGGCTAGTTGGTTTGTTCCCTTTGGCAGAACTTACGTTTTATGGATATAAATATATTACTTAGATCTGAGGGCTAGGTAGATGCTTAAAAAGAGTTCTTTTCTTGGGAATTCTGAAGTTTAATAGTAGTTGATCTTAAAAACTAAGGAATATCATTATTGAAAAAAGGGCTGTTTTTCTTAGTATTGTGAATTTGCATTGGTAATAAAGCATATCCATATGTTTTAGAAATTAAAAATTCTTGAAGCATGTGCCCCCTCCCTCTTCATTTTTAAGGCTGTTATGAATCACTATAAATCACTATGATTTCAATAATTAGTTCCCCTGATATTGTTCTTCAGAGTCTAAGCTCTCCCTCTAGGTTGGCACTATGTGCAACCACAACATAAATCGAAATAAAACATCAGTAGATGTCTTAATAGTGCTCTTTTCTGTAGAATCATCCTTTTTACCTCATTAATGAATTCTAAAGCAACCAAACCCTAGTCTACTACTATATTTAAGTACAATGTTGAGAGAGAAAAATGAAAAATGTTTTACATTGTTCCTAGATTCTCAGAAAATTATTTTAGGCCATTTGCTCTCCTGATTTCTGGAAAATTTTGGTATTTAAATTATAAGATAGAATCTCCTGCTAATAATTACAAAAAAGGACTCAAAATTTCCAAATGTTGATAAATGTTAGCTATGGGAATTATCCAGAGACTGAAACATATTTATGTTTACGTTTGGCGGTTGAATAATAGAACTTTTCCAAATGTTTATTTTTTTTAGTATCACTATCACTAACAGTACTCACTGAGTGCTTCCTTTGTGCTTATGGAAAGCACTATACTTATTCTTATTAGGAAATTTGATGGAGGTTTGGGGGTAAGTGGAAGGTGTTGCGTGGATGCTATTCCAAAATCGGTAGTCTCCTTTCTGTAAGAGTAATAATAACTGTCATTCTTGTAAAGTAAGATTCATTTTCTATTTTACATGCCTATTGAAGTACTATGAATCATTGGCTAGTTATCGGTTAAACTGTCTTTACTTAGAAATTAAGTTTCATATTTCTTGAATTCATTCTCTAGTGGCATTGATCATCTTTTCTAAATTAATGAGTGCTATATTCCCATCTCAAAAATCTAGCTTTTTCTTATGAACATAATGCTTAGTGGTTTCTTCTTTTTCTTTTTTTAACGATACTATACAGATTGATTTTGCCATACCAGCGTAATGATAACAACTGAATTCTAAATCATTTCACAGGAAGTATTCCATTCCATAAGTACTCAGAGACCTTAAAAGTTTCATTGAGTTAGGCTCTTAACACACTCCACATTTCTAAATAGCTGATTTTTGAAGAAAAATCACCTAATTGATAATGGTACAGTTGACAAATCACCCAGATACATACAGTGGAATTTTTTTGTTCTTTTTGTTGAATAATATGTTAGAGTACTGGCAGTGATGACATTTTTCACTTCTAGTTGTTGTTTCTCTTTGTATTTTTGTCCAGCTTCTGTGAAGAATAGAGAGAGAAACTTGGTGATAGAGACAGTTGGGGAGGCCTATATGTAATTGGAAGGATTTTGCCTTGTTGATGTTATTTGTTAGCCAATGTCCATTACAAGAATGACTTTTTTTTTTTTAATTTTATTTATTTATTTTTCCCCCAAAGCCCCAGTAGATACTTGTATGTCATAGCTGCACATCCCTCTAGTTGCTGTATGTGGGACACGGCCTCAGCATGGCCGGACAAGCGGTGCGTTGGTGTGTGCCCGGGATCTGAACCTGGGCCGCCAGTAGCGGAGCACGTGCGCTTAACCGCTAAACCACGGGACTGGCCCTAAGAATGACTTTTTTTTTTAAGTGTATTTTGCTTTAAAGATGTTCATCTTTCAGATCCCGTTTAACTTTTATTTAGACTTGAAAGAGACATTAGGGAGATAAAAAATAGAAAGTTTTCTTTTTGGGTGAGACAAGCCAAGGGATAGTTGGGAGCACAGATGCTGTTATTCTCCTTCTTTCTATCCTCTCATTTGCCTTCTCCCCAAAAAACCTGTATTTCAGTTCCTGCCTTGTATCTTATCGTTAGTCTCGATGCATATGAAAATGCATTAGTCGGCTCAATAGGATGGTGTTTCCCTGGTAACACTTACAATGATCCTGCCTCATTTCACCTGTCCTGCTACTATCAGGAACAGTGGCATAAGTAAAAGGACGTTGGCTGCTAGTATTTGATTTTTACTATGGTTAAGTAATGTTGTGTACTTAAGTTCCACATCCTGTAGGATGGTTCCATAGAAGAGAATTTTGTCTGGACCTGTTTAGTTTTTCTAATTAGTAGAATTTTCATTCTATTTTCCTAAGTTTCATTTTTACTCTTCTCTATATTTACTGTTAATATTTGTGTTTTCCTGACCTCCCTGAAATTTATATTTCCAAATTTAGGTTATTGACAGCTTTCATTAACATAATTTTTAGTTAACTTCTAAAAAGTTTCTAAATGAAACTGGATCTAACAGAACTTGATTCTTTAAAAGTGGATTCATGCATCTATTTAATTTTCCTTTTATGGTAGTTTTAAGTGCAAATCAATTTCAATAAATTTACTTGGTAAATGATAATGGTAAATTATATTATTTTCTTAAAATATGAATAAATTTCACTACAGTCACTTTAGCAGTTTTGAATTTTATCTACAAACATATTTGTCTAGGTTTACATAATTGTTTTTTCATAAATATGTGCCACTTATTAAAAGTGATGTTCCCCTAAATATTTATGATATTTATGTCTTTAGTCAGATTTATAGTTTAATATATATTAAAAAATAAGTTTTCATGCATACTCTTCTTCCTTTCTTTTGTTAGTCTCCTGGGTATGAGGGTATTACTATTTTCTAAATATTTAAGTTGGTTTGAGTGTAAGTTAGCTAATTCCTGAAATATATCTTAATCCAAGCTTTCATATTTGTCTTCTCAAATATTTGTACATACTGAATTCACATATTTAGGTTTTTGATCTTTTGTAAGTTTGAGAGAAGGCTAATACTTTTACATTATAACTAAGACTTCAGAATGAAAGGACTATAGTATTTTGCTTATGAAAATGATTATTTGATGCTACTTAGATAATATTTCCTTTATGAAATACATTTTTTCTTTGGTAGAGATTTCAATTATGAATGTCCTCAGTGTAGGTCCTTAGTATAGAATAGCCTGTTACTCTTCTCTCACAGGTTGTTGTGAGGTTTATCTCAAATATTTGAAAACATTTCAACATATAAACGTAAAATGATTAAGTGAATGTATAACAGTACAATTTTCACTGGACATACAACTGAAAGTCTGTCTTATTGACTGATCTTTTGGGGCTTTATAGATCAACTTTCCAAGCTCATTCATTGTTTATTTCTGCAATCCAGTGTTTAGCTTAATGTTGAGGTAATTAATACTTTTTTACTTTTTGTTTTGAGGTACTTAAAAGTAGTATTGGTTCTTGTACCATTCATTGTTATGTTTGTCCTCATTAGTTGATTGTTGTGTGTTAAACAGACATCCCTGGAGCTTATTCTCCACACTCTGTGAATCCACTCATTAAAATCACCAGTCACCTTTGGAGATGGGAAAATTACTTACCTGTATTTCTTTTTCTCAGAAAGCGTGCTCTGGAATGGATTCACAAATGAGCTACCCTCCTTCCCTCAAAGAGTAAGGTTTCTGCTTTACAGGATTTTTTTCTTGGGTTATTTTTCCTCTCATCTTTTGAATTTGAAAAGAACTGAGGGAAGGCACCTGAAGAAACTACTGACATACTCACTAGGGGAGTTCCAAAGCTTGTGCTGCCCCTAGGGGCAGTGTCAATGGCTCTTAAAGCTAGAAAGCTCATACTTGGAGTTGAAACAGGGGCTCAAAGAATCCATTTTCCCAGTGTACCTTCTGAAAGGATAAGTTTCAGGTAAGTAATTTTCTCTTACTACGTGATATGCTTTATTCATACTTATAGAAGTACACAAGTCCAGTTTTCCAGGTACATAGGCAACTGTATTTGTTCAGTTTAGATGCATAAGCTCTACTGAATGTTAGAAATGTTGTAAAACAAAATATATCTGCTCATGAGGTACATGAAATCATAATATATTTTAAATCAACAATAAATATTTAATTAAAGGTGCATTTATGGTCAGTGTATGTGGTAGTGTTGCCATTTATTTTATTTCTTATAAATAAAATCTTGATCAACTTAATTTTTTAGGAATTAGAAACAAAAAAAGATCTTTTGAACTCAAATTCCAAGTGGTGTTTAATTAAAGTTAGTTACCTACATACATACATACATACAGGCTAAGGTGATGGCAACTATTTATTTCAAATTAGATGCTTTCTGTAAGTATATTGACCAGAATGAATTACTCAAGTAATTTTTAAATATTTGTACAGTTTTTAAAAATTATCATGAGACAGTTTGAGCTGTTGTGAGATATTGTCTTAGTGTAGTAGCTATATGTAGTGTGGACTTAGCTTCTTAACTGATATATTCTTTAGAGCTCATCAGATATTTCTACTCAATTCTTCAGCTACTAAATGTGATGTGGCTATTAAAGAGTAGCAAAAAGTTGATAGCAAAATATTAAACATTTGCTCGTTGATTTTCTGTGCACTTTATCATTCTTATTAAATCACATGTTGATTTAGTATCTTAAAGTATTTCAAAAATTCTATGTACTTGTCTCTTACTTCAGAAGTAGTTTTTAAGTGAAAGTTACATTGTAAATGGTCCATATGAACAAGACAACATTTTAAAACATGGTTACACTTTTCACTTACGATTAGGGCAAGTTAGACCAACTTCAACCGTTTGAAACAGCAGCTCTGAACTTAGGAATAAACAGAAAGGGGTTTTGAGTAGCAAATGACTATCACAAAGTACATGCATTTTTCTCTGCACCTGAGAGTAGCAGTCTTCAGATAAGACACTTATGTCCCAGTCACAAGGATTGTTGAAGCTAAAGCTAACAGCTATCTCCAGAAGCAAGAAAAAGAGAATACATTAGTATAAACTTGAAGCAGTTCAGATTCAAAGAATACTCATCTTGATTTCTTCCAAGGATATTACTCTTACTACAGTGACAGTGACAGAATTTTCTTATCTAAGATTATTCATTTAATTGTTCATTCATTTCACAGAAGATTTTGGACAGCTTTATCAGAAGAACTTTGAAATAGTAGAAATTTAGTACCAATGATTTGAATCAATAAATTGTTGTGACAGACTTTAGATTTGGCTTTGAGCCTTCTGACAGCCACCTAGCAAATAGGAAAAATAGGGTCTATATATAGTTCTCATTATTAGGTAGGAAGAAATACATACATTCTTTAAAGAAAAACAAAGCTATAACTAACTCTAAATTTTGAGGGAAATGTCTGATGAATTATTTAATGTAGGGGCATTGAGTGATGTATTGTCACTGTCTAAGAATGTTTTTAGTGCAAGGACTGTAATGGATCTCATAGTTACGGCAATATGCAGTAATCTTCAATGTTAATGAAAAAAGGTTGTTATATTCGGAAAGCAGATAATTGTCTCAGAACTCTGTTGCTTGATTCTAGGATATCATGAATTTTAGGATGCCATATTGATTTAATAATGGCTCTTGGGGGAAAATAAGAACTGCCGCATTGAGGAATTGTACATATTAATGTATGTGAAAAGTTAAGGAAATATGATATATTGTAGAAAGGTGACCATCAAAAGTGCTCAGCATCAACAAGTAAATAAAAGGTTAAGAAATGTGATGTGTGGTTTTTCCAAAATTGGACGTTAAAAGGGTTTTATAATTTTGCATTGCTCATTATTTATAAGATGATATTTTTTAGTAAAATAAACAGAAAACTTAAAAATCATAATTATACAAAGAAACCCATCTCCTCAGATGTGAGGATAATAATTGGGCATGTGAACATTGCTCTAAAAATGAAGCACAAGGCACAGTGTGTGCATACATGATTGGTGTACTCTAATACCTTTAGAAATGCATTTTGGTGAATCTTTAAAAATAAGGAAGTAAACAAGTAATGAGTTCTTAGAAATAAAGGCATCATTGAAATATAGGTTTAGATGTATCTGAAATACAGCATAGTCAGTTGAAGAACAAACTACAATTAGTTATGGATCTGTTTAACGTTTGGTTTTCATATGACTATAGTAGGAAGCAAAATTTATTTCCTGAGCCTTTGTTTTCTGTCTTCTTTTTAATCTTCTTCCATTTTACTCTCTCTGTTCTTTGGAGAACGGCTAAACATTGAATGTTCTGTGCTTGTGCCCTTATTTTGATTTTACTGTTAGAATAGGACTATTTAATTATATTTGTCCTTTTGTTCACCCTATTTTAAGGCACTTGTATTGATCTTTTTCCAAGTAGAAAGTTTTGCAAAAATAAGATAAATTTTTAAATTGAGGTCATAAAAATCACACAGGCCACTTGTATCTCTGGCCTACACTTTTTTTCTGTAATAGAAATCAAATCTTTGCATTTGTACAGCAAAAGCTAAGCTTTCATTGATTTGTTACATTGAGATAGTTTCCTTAAACCAAATTTTCTTGAATCATATTCTTTGGGTTTACTTTCCATTGTAGACTGATATAATATGTTTAACAATGCTTCTAACTTTAAAGCTGTTTTGTTTCCTTAGTCTTTTGTATTGCTTGTGACTTTAAGGTTCTACAATGAAATAGTTTTTAACATCATAAAACACTGGTGATATATCATTTCTTTACTACCTTCCCAAATATGCCTTTTATTTTTATGTACAAGGGCTCTTGGGAATGATTCTCTCAGAGGCTTAAGCTGTGCTTTGCCTTCCGTGAGAACTGAAAGTATTTGGTAAGCGCTTGCTTTCTTTTTAGCTTCTAATTTTTCCCTATTTTATTTTGTACATGATATTTGTTTCAAGGTCAAAGGTTCCGTTACAGTTACTATGATGAATCCCAGGGGGAGATTTATAGATCCATTGAACATCTAGATAAAATGGTAAGTCTTTCAGGTGTGGGGTTTTAATGCTCTAAGGTTTTTTCTTTAATTTCAGATTAGTGATTCAAGACAATATGTTGAAATATACAATGGACTAATAATTCTTTCCCTATCTTTAACTAAATGTGCAAAATATAGTTTGTAATCATATGAATATTATAATAAAAATAATCCCTGTTCTATTAGTAGAAATTTTCCTTCATCTTAATTTTATTTGATTAATGAGACTATTTAAGAATAATTAGATAGGATTTTAGGTACTATTTGGGGGAGTGTCGTAGTTTTAGGGACTACAGGTTACTAATGCCATTACTTACTGTTAAGCAGAAACAACCATAGCAAATTCTTAGTTTATTTTATTATTTAATTCTATTTTTTGGCCATTTGGATTTTTCTTAAATGGAATTTCAATTTGTGGTTTTAAATATAGAATTTTAAATATGATTGTATTCTTACCTAGCCCAGGAGTACAGTAGACATTGATCCTGCTCTCATTTTCCTTGAAGTAGTATGGTAGTCATAGTACTTGTTGTAATATTTAAAAAGTCATATAAATCGTTTTGGTATCTACTCATAAGCAGAATATCAAATCTAGCAGATATGTCTCTAACTTGCTCTGACCTTTAACAGATCATTTCAGTTCTCTAGTCCTCAATTCGTCATCTCTAAGATGAGAGACTTGGAGTGGATGGTCTCTAAATTGTTTTTAAACTCTGTCAGCCTTTAAGCTTCTGTATGTTATCTGTTAAAATCAGCTTTACCACTGTATGAAAAGCTTTATGCATATGATTTAAGATATGATATGATTTAATATATTTACAAGAATATTTAAAGTAGATAAAACATTTTAGTAAGGAATCTGGATCTAAACTATAGGTAGATTATATCTTGTAGTATATTTTATTAAAAGCCAAATGGAATGAATGCAAATTTGGTTACTTAGGAGATTTTATCATATTTAAATTTATCTTCTTATTCTAAATCCATATTATGACCTAATACTTTTACCTTCGGAATTTTGTTTGGATTTTAATCTACTGACTTTTCTTGGACTTTATGATTTTGTCATTTCAGTCATTAATTCTTTTCTGACTTTTAGTTCTTATTTTTGTGAGGTTTAGTTCTCAATTGCCTCAGAAAATTTTTCTGATTCTATCATCATTTATCTTCTTCATGTTGCAAATGGTTACTGGGTGTCTACTGTGTGTCTGGTACTGTGTGAAGTATTGAAGATATTAAGAAGCGAAAACATGGTCTCTGAGTTAATGAAACTTACAGTCTAGTTATCCAACAGACTTAGAAAGAAGCTGTGACAATATAGAGATATAAGAGAGATTTAGGAGGTAGTGTGGACACACTGGTCTCCTTACAGTTCCGCGATAATGCCACATATATGCCTGGCTTATGGCTTTTGCCCTTTTTGCACTTGACTGTCTCACTTACCTTATGGCTTTGCTCAGTTTTCATCTTCCCGATGAGGCCTACTGACCATTCTGTTTAATTTTGCATCCTACGTGCCACCCTTTCAGCATTCCCAATCCACCTTCCCCTGCTCCACTTTTTCTTCTAACAAACTAAATATTTACTTATTTGTTACAGTTTTGTTAGTCAGGATTTGTTTTGTTCACTGATGTATCCAAAGTGCTTGGAATAGTGATTAGAACGTAAGTAGGTGTTCAATAAATATTTTTCAAATGAATGAATTAGTGAGTATACTCTTCCTATATACATGATTAAATGAAAACCTTAACTGTGATATCTGAAAGAAAGAAAAGGAAAGTAATTTATAATAAATTAATATATATTTAATAATGTAAATGCCCAGGCACAACTATTTTATTTTATTTTATTTATTATTATTATTTTTAAAGATTTTATTTATTTATTTATTTTTCCCCCCAAAGCCCCAGTAGATTGTTGTATGTCATAGCTGCACATCCTTCTAGTTGCTGTATGTGGGACACGGCCTCAGCATGGCTGGAGAAGCGGTGCGTCGGTGCGTGCCCGGGATCTGAACCCGGGCCGCCAGCAGCGGAGCACGCACACTTAACCGCTAAGCCACGGGGCCGGGGCCGGCCCCAGACACAACTATTTTAGAAGACACGATGAAGTAGTTAGGTGCTTACACATTTTATCATTAATATAACAGCTACAAATACAAACTTAAACAGTTATTTTATATTTGTGACTCACATTAATAAGTTGCATTGCTAGGTGACTTAATTTTCCAAAAGGTGAACAATTCTTAGTAAAACTGTAAATTAAACAGTCTTCCTTCACTTTATGTGATAGTTCCAGTGATAGGAGATCTACTGTATATTAAAATCATGCAAAACTTCTTTGTTTTTGTATATAAAACGGAGGTCGGGTATAGATAATTATAAGCAGATTTTTCACCTACACGGACATGTGAAGGTATTATGGGATGAGAACAATTCTTTGTGTGTGAGACTGTTCTGTATTACAGCACAGTTAGCATCCTTGGACTTCATTCACTAAATCCCCCAATAGCATCTTATAATTATTGGGACAGCCCAAAAAAGTGCTCACAATTTTCCATTATGCTCCTATGGTGAACGATTGTTCTATGACCTTACTTTACTTTGTTTATCTTCTTATTACTATGTGACTTATTGTTTGTTGATTTGTTTGGTGATAATCTCACTTATTAGATTATGAGCTTCATGAGATCAGGATCTTTGTCCATTTTGTATCTGCCTGTCAGTGGGTACTCAATGTATATATTTGTTGAATGAATCAATGGATGAATGGATGGGATGGGGAAGTGGTGAGAAATGAAGCTAGGGAATCTAGAACAAGCTATTCAAAGGATATTAAATAGGAAAGTGATAAAATTAGATTGTATTTGAACAGATCGTATAGCTAGAGTGTAGCAAATGGGTTTAAGGGAGGCCAGAGGAGAAATGAGTAGACTAGTTTGGTAGTCCAGGTGCAAAATGGTAATTTAGACAATGGATGGGGTGGTGATGGTCGAAGAGAGGGACAGAGTGAATGTATTCAGTATATTTAAGAGACAAATTGATGATAGGACCTGGAGATCTGTTGAACTTGTGGGAGAAGGAAGTATCAAGGATAACTCCTAAAGATCTGGCTTATGCTGCTGGTTGGGTGTTCGTACTATTCACTTAGGTCAGAAGCACAAGAGGATAGGACCATGGAGGGAGATCATAAATCCTATTAGGGATATATTTTATTTGCTGTTGCCTTTAAGACATCCAAGTGGATATGTCAATCAAGTAGGCATTTGGATTTTCATTTCACCAATTATTTTTGAGTGCATTTATAGTCCTAGGCACTGGTGGAGATATAATAGTAAACAGGCATACCTCCTGTCACAGAAATTTTACTTTAATGGGAGGAGATACACTTTTTTTTTTTAAAAGGTAAGGATATATATGTTTGTTTCCAGTAGTGATGTGTGCTATACAGAAAATATTAAAAGGGTTTTGAAATAGTAAATGATTCAAGGCTGCCTTAGATTGAGTGATTGGAGAAAGACTTTGCTGAGGAGGAACATTAAACTGAGATACAAATGATAAGAAGGAACAAACCAAGTAAAGATCAGAGGGAAGAGCATTCTAGACAGAAGGAACTGCCAGTGCAAACACCTTAAGATGGGAAAGAGGCTGGTGAGTTAGAAAAAAAGAAAAAAGGCCAGTGTTGCAGGAGTATAGTAGCTAAGGGTAAGAGTTGAAGAAGCTGTGGTAAGAGAAGTAGGCAGGGATCAGATAATGGAGGGCTTTTTATTTCAGGGTAAGACATTTATGTAAGTGCAGTGGGAAGTGAAATGATGTAATTTACATTATTTTAAAGGTCACTCTGGCAGTTGTGTAGAGAATGGATTCTACAGAAGGGCAGGAGTAGTAGCAATGTGCATTGGCAATAGTTTAGGGGAGAGATTATAGTAACTTGGACTGGGATGGTATTAGTGGAAATGGAAAGAATTTGATAGATTTGAGATCTCTTTCAGAATAGTTAACAGGGCTTTGTTAATGGATTGACCGTATTGGTTTGGAGCTCAGAGAAGAGGTCTCGAGCAAGTTTGGGAGTTCTCAACATGTAGATGGTAATTAAAGCCAGGGCAGAGACGAGATTGTCTACTGTAGTAATCCTCAACCCTGCCTTTACAACTGAAATCACCTGTGGAATTTTTCAAAATAGACCTGACCATACTCGCCCCTAGAGATCCCCTTTCAGTGGTGTGGAAAGAGTCCCAACACTGTTATTCCTAAATTAGCTTTATAGGTGAATTTGAACTGGCCTACACTGGCATCTGATCTGTTGAAGTAGAACAAAATTCCCTGTTTATCTTCTCTCTCCTTGTTTTCTATTCAGCTCTTTAAATCATTTGTGAACGTTTATCAGGCAATATTTAATTTTGCAAATGTAAGAATTTGTAAATCAGTGAATTGATGCTTTTAGCACTAAGGAGATATTTCCCCCCAAACATTGGTTTACCTGATGCTCTGAAGTCACTGAACATAATAGCATCCTTTGGAATTCTCTAGAATTGTGTTCATATTTAAATACTTCAATATTATTTGTTATTCTGTATATATGTTATGTATAAACATACTTAACAATTCTTTTAGCCTTTCTTCTAACTCTATGTTGATTGTTAGTGTATATTAAGACTAGCTTTATTTATTTTTCTTTATGTATCTGATCAGTCAAATAGATAGACCTTGGTTTCTTACTTTGAGGCTGAGTAAAAAGAGTAACATTTACCTATTGACATGATTTTCATAACTTCTGAAATTGTTACCTTTTCTGCTAGCTTTTAAGTCTTTGAAACTAGAAATTTTTGTTCATAAATATAAGTAAAACTAGTAAGGTTTAGGTTGATTTTTAAATCTGCATCTCATTTACCTTTAGATGTCCAAAATTTCCAGAGAGTAACTTGAAAAATTTTGTTTAAATAGCCTGGAATACAATATTTGAATAAATATTGAGTATTTTCTTCATATTAATATGCTTGAATTTACCATTTGATAATAACATTTGACTTGGAGTTGATTTTTTTGGTCCATTTATTCAAACATTTCTATTTATTTATTTATTTATTTTGTGAGGAAGACCAGCCCTGAGCTAACATCCTATGCCAATCCTCCTCTTTTTTGCTGAGGAAGACCGGCCCTGGACTGACATCTGTGCCTATCTTCCTCTACTTTATATGGGATGCCGCCACAGCATGGCTTAACAAGCGGTGCATCGGTGCGCGCATGGGATCCGAACCGGTGAACCCCTGGCCGCCGCAGCGGAGCGCACGCACTTAACTGCTTGTGCCACTGGGCTGGCCCCGAAACATTTCTATTTATGTATAGAATTTTTAAATGGCTCATAAGTATTCTGTTCTATTATTAGCATACTGTTAATTCAAGTTATGAGTCAACCCTGGGAATTAGAATAAATGGGTTAAAATAATAATAATAATGGTTAGCTCTATACGTATACTCATGTATGTTTTTATACATATATGAACGTATGTACACTCACTGTTATGCAGACTCATATAATGTGTTTACTTAATTGATTTATATAACTAAATGGTGAATATCCCTCTGTATATTCCTTTTCTAAAGTGTCATTTTATGTTATAAATAACTTCATTCGAGAACCAATATCTTAGTTTCTATATGCAGTCTTTTCAGAGCAAATATAATTGGATGGTTCTCTATATAAATATTACAAAAATGTTAGAAATTTTGAATTGTAATATGTAATTATACATTTTGAAAGTTTGATAGAGTGAAAAATTTTTTTGAAGTATAAAATTTTAGATTTAAAAATTAGTGTGTTAATTAAGTTTTTGGTCCTTTTTTTGTTATTAGGAAAGTCTTATTAAATGCGATTATTAAAATGCTAGAAAATAAATAGAAGTGTTCCTACGTTCCAAAAGAAAAGAAAAATAGCTATTCTTCTTATTGCAAAATGTTTATATATGTAGCATTTGAATATCTTGGACATCAATTATGTGGAAAAAATACATAAAGAAAGAAAAATATATAGGAAAACAAACTGGATCTTCCAAATGTATAGTTGGGGAAAAGATAAGTAACTAGTTGTAGACGTAGATTCTGGAATTCTTATAATATTATTGGCTGCTATGTTTTTTGGTAGTTAGTACTTTGCAATTTCAGTAATTACAGTGACCAAAGCAGAACATATTTTAAGACATTGATTTTTGTGAACTTTTTAGATTACATACTTGAAACATTGGTCATACTTATACATAGTTTATATATATATACATGATCACATGTTATTTTTTCTGTTCCACTTTTGATGTAGACCAGTGTTTCATTATAGACATTGGCAAATTATTTATGATTTGGAAGAGAGAATCTGAAAATGTCACTATAGTCATCCTTATAACTTCTTTTCCTTCCAAATTTATTAGTAGTCACTTCATTTGATTTAAACTTCAGCTGCATTTCTTCCTTTCTTCCTACTCTTTTGAAAGTGAAATTGTTCACGTTTGTCTACTCATACTTTTTTCTCTTGAACTTAGGCCATTCGTTTCTTTAGTAGGTTTTATAACATCATCTTTAAGATAGTTATGTATTAGTATATTGCTTCTTAGCACTGCTATTTTTAGGATTTTTTTTTTCTATAAAATTTCTTTCATTATAAGATTTTATCTTGATGCCTCTTAAAGAAACCAGAATATTTTCTTTTCTGACTTCACTTCCCTAAATTTGTACCCATCTCTCCAATATAAATATATGTCCTTACTTTAAAAAATGAGGCCACAGTCCTAATGATTTGATAATATGGTGATTAATTATGTGTTCAAAATTAAAAGACATGATTCTAGTTCTTCTTTCCTTTTTTTTTTTGTGAGGAAGCTCAGCCCTGAGCTAACATCCATGCCAATCCTTCCTCTTTTTGCTGAAGAAGACTGGCCCTGGGCTAACATCCGTGCCCATCTTCCTCTGTTTTATGCGGGATGCCGCCACAGCATGGCCTGACAAGCGGTGCGTCGGTGGGCGCCCAGGATCCGAACCCGGGCCACCAGCAGTGGAGCACGTGCACTTAACTGCTACGCCACTGGGCCAGCCTCTAGTTCTTATTTCTTAAAGGTCTCTAAAAAAATTCTGCTACTTTTTTGTTTGTTACTTTAGAGGTAGATTACTTCTGGGTGGTAGTATTTAAAATGAAATAAAATTTCAATTAAATATTTTATTATATATAGATAAACTATTTTAAAAGGGAAGATCTTTGTTGTCTTATCAGAGTCCTGAATTTGCAGATCTGTCCGTTAAAACTGTGTACTCAATTTAGGATTGCCTCTTTGGATTTGACATTAGAAGCTTTTACCCGTTACTTGGAGAGTCAGCACGATGATAGATTTCCTCTGTCCTTGTCCCCATTAAGGTAGGCAGTTAGCTTTCAATCTGAGGATTTCTTGCTGAAGCTGCTAAATTCCTCAGAAACCCAAATCCTGATGGATACGCTTTTGGTATCTGTGATGTCTGCTCTGTATCTTAGAGCTGAATGGGTAGTGACCCACTTCACCGCTTCATATTAGATTGAGTTCATGTGAACAAATTCCCAATGTACTAGGCCCCAGGCATGCTTCCCATCCCCTGGACTTCAGATTCACCAATCATATCTCCCAGTATTTTAAGGAATAGAAAATTTAATTAGGCGTATTTGAGAAGCACTTCATTTTTCATCTTCTTGAAATTTTGGCAATAGTATCAAACTTACGTTTTCATCTTCTTGCAGTTTTGGTTATAGTAATTTCAAAATTGTTAACATCAAAACATAAATATGTACAAAAGCATATTTGCCAGTGTTCTGTATTAGTTAATGGATGTCCCATTTCACAATTTTATTATCATTATTATTGTTTGCATACTTCGTGAATTTTCCACTTGAAGGGGTTCATTTATGAGAAAAGCCTTAGTTTTTCTCTGTCCCTCCTTTATGAAAAGGCATACTTCTTAACTGTCATATTTGTCAAAGAGTTGAGTGTAATGGAATTGATTCTTGCCCTGGTAGGTATATAACACTCTTTAAATTTAATCCCTTAACTTCCATCATCTCAATTTTTTATTTTCCCTGTTGTAATTTAACTGTTACATCTTCATATTGAATACTTTATTTAAGAGTGTCTTTACGTTTATAACTTTATATCTTTCTATGTGAAGTTTCTTGGCCAGTTACTTTGAATTCTTTGTCTTCTACAAATGTGATCATTAGTTTTCTTCACTTTGAATTCCTTACGTTGCTATATAGCTGTGATGTTTGTTCAAAAAGTGCTTTGAGATTTTAGTATTAAAAAATACATTGGAGCCTCTGTGTCACATAATTTGTTAATGAGTGGAATTCTGTTTAAGGTAAGCTGTGCTAGACTTCATCCAGGAACATTAAAAGTTCTCTTACAATATGTCTGTATACCAGTTGTAGCTATGTGAGTATTTAAAGAATTGTATGTTTCTTGTTATACTGTGTGAAGCAGAGTAGTCATTGAGAAAGAACCTAGGATTAGAAATTTAAAAGCAAGCTTTTAACTGTTTTTATGCCTCAGTTTCGTCATCTTTAGGGAGTTATTTCTTGATTATCCATGTTTATGGAAGATATTTGTAACTCCATCTCTGTATTACTACTTGTTTTAGGAATATATCGTATGATTTTCTTTGTACCATAATTATGATGATAATTGTTTTTCTTGGGTTTAACTTTTAAGTTAGTTCATATTTCTCTGAGCTTGCACCAAATGTCAGTGGAGATTGTTGACCTACCAAGAAGCCTCTTAGTTTGCAGGGAAAAACCAGCTTTTATCAATCTTTTATGAGCTTTAAATTAATTAAAAATGTTAACTTTAGCATTAAACACTGGTTGTGGATAAATCTGAGAGTGACTAATTGATGTGCAAGCAATTGAAAGTTGATTATACATGCATACGCCTATTGTCAGATATTTTGTAGAAAAATGTGATAATGTTTATGAAGGACTTGAATATTCTGAAAAAGTTTCCTTATAAAATTAAATTTTGATGCTGCCATTGCAATATTTGTATGTCACCTACTCATCATTTTTCAGTTGAGTGCTCATCTGATTATTCTAGGTGCTTTTACATTGTGCTTGTTTTCTTAAAACATGTTGAAATATAATTTAAAAAACCACACAAAATATATCAAGTAATTCCCTAGTTAAACCACATTTCTCTCAGAGGATATTAATCCAGTTTATTGAACACAAATATAAAGTATTTTACCTGACAAGAAAACAAGGTAAGGTAGTTGGTGAATGAATAAGTTAGAATCATTGATTTATTTGCCTTATTCAGATGAGTTAAAATTGCTCTATATTAATGTATTATGAACACAGTACTTTTTTTTTTTTTTTGTGAGGAAGATCAGCCCTGAACTAATATCCGTGCTAATCCTCCTCTTTTTGCTGAGGAAGACTGGCTCTGAGGTAACATCTATTGCCAGTCCTCCTCCTTTTTTTTCCCCAAAGCCCCAGTAGATAGTTGTATGTCATAGTTGCACATCCTTCTAGTTGCTGTATGTGGGACGCAGCCTCAGCATGGCTGGAGAAGCGGTGCATCGGTGCGGGCCTGGGATCTGAACCTGGGCCGCCAGTAGCGGAGCGCGCGCACTTAACCGCTAAGCCACGGGGCCGGCCCCTGAACACAGTATTTGAATGCATTTGCGGAGTACAGAATTTACTATAAACAAGCTTCCAAGTCATAGTGGTTGTTTTAATAGTAGTCTAAAAATTTTGATTCTGAATTAAAATCACGAAAATAAAGCATTCTAGTTTAAAGTTTCAAGAGATAAAAAGCTTTTTTTTGACTTGTTCATCAAAGACCTATTTTGCTTAAGCTTTTATCAATCTTTTATGAGCTTTAAATTAATTAAAAATGTTAACTTTTTTCTTAGTTTGTGGTATCTTCTTTTTATCACATACCTAGATAATTACTGATAATTCAAAATGCCTTGCACACTGTTGATGTTTAACTATATGTTATGGAAATAGTTAAATTACAATCAACTCTTGATTTTATACCAATGGTAAGAGAAATATAATGGATATAGTGAAAAACAGCCACATCTGTTTTAATTTTAGATTCCATATGAAAATGTTCACGATGGATTTACTTTCATCAATATATTTATATAAGAAAAATATCAAATTGTGAAATGTTTGAGCATTGTGAGCTAAGTGAAACTGATGAAGGTAGTGTAGAAACATACTGGGATGCCAGAGAAAACTAAACTGGGATTAAAAGTTTTTTGTTAATAAAGTGTTTATATTATGGAGAGTTGACTGTAATGAGATTACCTTTGATGAATGAGTTTGATATTTCATAAGGTTTATTTAATGTATTTTATTTACTTCTCCTTAATTGAAAAATTATGGTGTTTAGCTCTAAGTAACAGTTTTAAAATGTAATTAGGAAATAATAAATTGTGTCCTTCTTTATTTTTCTTTCATTGTCTTTTTCTCTTTTTTTTTTTAGGGTATGAGTATTATAGAACAATTAGACCCTGTATCTTTTAGCAATTACTTGAAGAAGTATCATAATACTATATGTGGAAGACATCCCATTGGGGTGTTATTAAATGTGAGTATCCTTGGGAAGCCTTGATTTTTAACGTGATCCTGTGATGTTTCAAAATATCTTAATTGTTAGCCTCTGTGATACCTTATTACCATTAGTTTTAGGTACATATAGTCAATTTTCTTTCTAGTACCTTTAAGATAATTTGGATTTCCATTGTTTTGGTTACTTGAATAAAGTTATTTATCACTGGAAGACAGGCCCAATACTTTCTTTTAAATACAGAAAGTTATTTGGAATAGAAACCCATATTTTCTCTTGACTCTCAGCCATGTCCAATATGCTCTTTACAAATATAAACAAAAGTAACCTTTCAAGATAGAAGATTTTATTGATTTTTTGGTTTTATTTAGTGTTCTAGATGCTATAAAAAATAATTGGAGTATTCTTCTCTTGAACTTTAGATATTCATAATTTAATAAAGCAAGACAGATGACATGTATGTGTTTTTCTCTTTACAACAAAAACAATGTTTATTTAAAGAATTCTAAGAGGTAGAAGTTTTGGTTAGCTGGATTTTCAAAAGAGATAATAACATTAATTTTTCCCCAATAAATAAAACAGTATGGGTTTTCTGAAAGAAAATACGAGACTCTTTAAGAAAGAAGAAAGTATATACTCAGGAATGGGAGGAGGAAGTAATAATGGGCTTATTGTTTAGAAAGGCAGAGAAATAATGGAGAAGGTAATGTAGTCTAGAATAATCTAGGGTAGGAACTTGAAGTCCGATGTGATTTTGATGTGATTTGAAAGATAGTACGTTATGGATTTTTAGGAAGGGTTTTCTCTTAAACGGTATTGATTGGTTGGAAGAAAAGCCTGTGAAGGGCTTAAACAGATTTCTGAAATTTAAACCAGAATAAGCTATACTAATTTCCTGAAGTCTGAATTGGACAAAATAAAATTTTAATAAAATAAATGATAAACCAATCTACAATTAAAGTAAAAATCCCACTATACCTCTTAGATCTGGAACTTAATTTATATACTTTTCAAATTTGGTCCAAGTCCGACAAAGACAAGACTCCAACATTTCAAGACAGAAGTGGCCACAATTTGGTTTAGAGAATAGAGAGAACGGTACTATGTTGTTGTTGTTTTTTAAAGTCACCTTGTTAAATACAGGGAGCGATAGGGTGGAAGATGACTAATATTTCTCCAGAAGCTAGATAAGGAGAAGTTCTTTGAGAGAATGAAATAAGGAATTCTCTCTTTTTCCTATTTAATATGAGGCGATGAGAAATTCAAGAAACAAATGAAGAGTAGAGTGAAAGAGAGAGCTTGGCTTCAGCTGTGAAGTCACAAAGTTAAGTTCATTCAAAGAGTGCTCATTTTTTAATATGATGTCTGTCATAACCAAGTTTTTCTTTTTCTAGGCTATCACAGAGCTCCAGAAGAATGGAATGAATATGAGCTTTTCCTTTTTGAATTATGCCCAGTCAAGCCAGTGTAGAAACTGGCAAGACAGTTCAGTGAGTTATGCAGCTGGAGCACTCACAGTCCACTGAAGCTCTGAATCCTCAGGGATGCCGCCTGCACATACTCATATTCTATCCGGGGTCCCAGCCTAGCCCTTACCAAGATACCGGTCCTGGTTTGGGGGGATTCTGAAACCTCAAACTAATAGAACTTTCTTCTCTTCTTTTCTAGTAGGTGTAGTCCTTCCTTAATTTCAACTCATTAAAAAATGCTTTATAGTTTAGGGCAGTGAAAGGAAGGCTGGCATCAAAATATATTGATCAAAAAAGATGGCAACGTACGGCCCAGTTGTGGCAGATAGTTTTTTGAAAGTAACTTGTAAAGCATTTACCATATCCTAAATTTGCACTCTTTGCAGACTTGTGCACATATATTCCGCTTTCAGAATAGTTTTGCAAATTGTACACAAACAAACAAAAAAGGGTGGAAGCTTTTTAATAAAGAAATTGCATTTATAAATGATCTGTATTAGAATATGATAAATCTCCAGTTACAGTCAATTACTACCCGTGTTGTACAACAGATACCTTCTATTTTAGTTGCTAATAAAGGGCTACACAACTCAAAATAGTCTGATTTAAACTTATTGCTCTGTGGTACATATGAAAATTGTTTTTTATTAATTCTATTTCAGAATTTTATGTTAAAAGTGGTAAACTTCAGCTTTTATTTAAAAATATCTTAGGATGTATTTTTATATTTTACATATTTATGTGATTTTTTTTATCACAGATATTAGAATTGTATTTTAAAGTCAGCTTTTAAAATTACATACAGTTTGCTTTTTTGTGTGTGACATCACTTTGTGTCATTACTACATTGTAATGGAATATAAATTCAAGATTGGTAAAAGAATATAGATGTAGTCCTTTACTTCAAAGATGGTGTTTGAAGGCAGTAGTCTGCAGTGAGGAAACGTTGAAGAGTGTTCTTAGTGTTTTCACGCCCTTGCAGACCATACACTGCTGCTGTGCTTTTTTAGTGCTTTAAGTAATGTGATTCTCTTACTTGAATTTTTAGCAGGAAATCATTAACAATAACAGCAACAACAACAAAAACCACTAGATTTTCTTATAGTTCTACAATTTTTTTTTGTTATGATTTTTGGTGCGGCTCTTCCAACTAAAATAATGGTATGGTGTTGTATTTCTTTCGTTAGCATAGACCAATTCTAGTCACTTTGGCAAAAAAAGAAAGGAAAAGTAATTCAGTTAGTTAATTACTGGCTACCATGCATGTACTAGATTGTGTCTATTTTAATCTAACACCAGGTATCTACATTACATTGGAGAGCATTTATATCTTCAGTGTTATGGCAGAATAGTACAATTTTTAGATGCCTTGCACCAATTTTATTTACAGATTTGCATTTCAAATATCAACTTTCTATACTCAAGAATTGAGATAAACTAATGTTATCTTTGGATTCAAAATTACCCACCTATACATGTGTGGAAATTATACTCTTACATATTAGTGATTTATTTTCCATTATTTAGATATACTTTTGAGTACTATAAATATTTATTCCTTATTTATTATAAAGCCTATAGAAATTTGAAAATTGACTACAGAGTAAATTTGTAATGTTTTCTGAATATAAAATTAATATATGATTATTATATAAAATTTAGAAAATATTGAAAAATATAAAGAAGAGAAAAAAATTATCCACAATCTCACTATACAGAGATAACACTGTTAATATTTTTTGTATTTCCTTTCAGTCTTTGTCTATGCTATTTATATGTATGAGTGTGTATATATGTTTGGGTGTGTGCATAATAACAAAATTGAGATTATACTGACCATATAGTTGTATACTCTACTTTTTATAACTTAACATCATATCAAATACTTCCCTATGTCATTGAAAATGTGATTTTTTTTAAATGGCTGCCTAATATTCTGTTGTATGAATATACCATAATTGAACCAGTTCTCTCTTTGGATATTAGATTGTTTCTAATATTTCACAATTATAAATAATAGTGAGATGGACATTTGTATGTGAAATTTTAACTCTATATTAGACTAATTCTTTAGGATATATTCATGGGAATAGGATAATTTGTTTAGATAGAACATTTTAAGGCTCTTTAAAATATGGCCAAATTACCCTTCAGAAAGATTGTACCAAATTAGCAATATATGAATACCCATTATACTGCCCCTTTTCCTCTATTGAGCATTATTTTTTCTAATCTTTGATAGTTTATTAAGCAAATAATTGGTTGTTCTTTTGATCATTCTAATAAGAGTGGCTTTACAATGAATTATTTTTTTAATCTGTAATTTTATAGTTGATTGATGAATAAAAAACACAAGAGGGTTGCTTAGGTTGAATGGGCTATAACTCTATGAGTATGTTTACCGTACATTTAAAACTCAAGAATATTTCAGCATCACTCCACCTTTTCCTAGAATATGAGCATATCTTTCAAACTCAGTCATAAAGTAGAAAGAGTTCCAAACTGATAGTTGAGTGTTGGGTTTTAGTTCTGCCTCTGGCACTAATTAGTTCCCTCACCATAAATATTTCATGTTGTCTCGAAACTTTCTCATCTGTAAAATGTGGAGGTGATCTGTCTCTTAAGCACTTTCCAGTTTCAAAGTACTTTAATGTTGTGACTTTACTCTTTAGAGATTCTGGTGTCACTTACTTATGTTAAGAAGATAAGTGATTGAATTAGAAAGTATTATCTTTTGATTTCAACTCTACAGATATGAAAATGAAAGTTTTTTTAATACAAAAGGGAAATTAATTTGCATTATTTAATGCTGTTAATATTACCTAAATTGTTGAACTTAAACTTTCCTACTTTAAGTGCCTTTAAAAGTGTTTTGTATTTGAAATCTAAAATGTAAAGGAAATTACTATGTAGTTCTATACAGTTTCTTCTTTATTAAATACTTTTGAGTTATTTGCAGCAACTTTCTTTTTAACCTTAGATTGCACAGAGCAGTACATTCATGAATTATTCATTATTCCACTAGTAAATATTTGAGAAATGTATGTTAAAGATTAGCTTAGTGAGCAGGTAAGTAAAGGCTCTGTCTTGGGTGGGTAACAGATCTTTATAGAGAGCAGATTTATTCTCGACTATTCAGATATTCCAGTGTTTATATTTAGATATTCCAATATGGATGGTAGGTATCCTGAATTAGTTAATTGTTATTGTTGCAGATCTCAAATTTTTCTTTGGTGGCAAATAGTTCATTACCCTAGATTAGAGGTTGGTAAATGTTTTGTGTAAAGGGCCAGATAGTAAATATATTGGGTTATGCAGGCCATGTGGTCTCTGTCCCAACTGTTCACCTTTGCCATTGTAGCACAAAAGCAGCCGTAGACAATGTGTAAACGAGTGAGTATGGCTGTGCTTCACTCAAACTTTATTTGCACAAAAAGATGGTGACCTGGGTTTGGTCCAGAGGCTGTAGTTGCTGTCCCCTGTCCTAGGTGCTGTAGTTCACTTGTAGTTCATATTATTGGCTGGTAATTTAAACTACAACAAACAGTTGTAAGTTTCTACCATCCCAGCCCTATCTTAATTTGATGTAGTCTAGTTGGCTGCGTTTGAGTGTTATTTAGGATTATAAAGGTAAGTGGGAAGTGGGTAAGGGAAACGGAGAACTCTTAGGAACTAGTGTTAAAGCACTTTGAAGCCCTTTTATGTGCTGGAGCCCATTGAGAGGTTTGCTTTGCTGCCATAAATTATTCAAAAGAGTGATGAGTGGAGGTTGTTATTGGTTGTTGCAAATTATATAAATTATTCTAAGCACTTGGCTACCTAGATGATAGTAGAGGATGGATCAGATGAACCTTTTTACCTGAGTATTCTAGGACACTAGACCAATAATTTAAGATTGTGAAACGTGAGACTTCATTTTGCCAAGTAAAGACGTTAAGAAAAATAACTACCATCTTCTATCACCATCACTTTATTTACCCCTACCTCCTAATATTTAGGAAGGACATAAACTCAGAATAAAAGAGAGTTATTTAATTTGAGTAACTTTAAGTTGATGGAAAAATGACTACATTGTTCTTTTCTCATTTTCTCTGGGTCACTGAAAACTTCGTCAAGGAGTAGTATCAGTCCATAGACTGGCAGTTGGGAAGTGTTGTACAGTTGCTGAAAGCTCTAAGGTAGTTATAAAACTATTATTGATTAGAAGATGATATTCTGATATTCAGACTAAAACTTATTAAATTGTAAGTGCCACATATTAAGAGGGACATTATGAGCTAGAGTGTTCATAGGGAGCCAACCAGAATGATGAAAGGCGTGAGTGCTGTGGACCGTGGGATGTAGTCAGAGAAATTTGTGATATTTATTTTGGAGAAGATAAGTTTAAAGAGAGGGTATTTTCTTCAATATTTGAGTGACTTCCATGTATAAGAAGGAATAGAATTGTTCTGTGTTTTTCTAGATGGAAAAATTAATTGTAAGAAGTGGAAGTTTCTGGTTCTACATTTAATATTCTTTATGAGAATTATTAAATGAAAACTGGCTGTGTCTGCGTAAAATCATTGGAAGTATTCAAACAAAATCTAGATCAGTGGTTCTCAAAGTAAGATCCCTATACTATCAGCATCAGCATCACCTGGGTATATTATTGTTGTAGATCTAAAATTATGGCTCACCGAGCTCAAAAAAAGCTAATGGAATTAGTACAAATAAAATGGAACTTATTTCATTTGTATAGAACTATTAAGGGAAATCATTTTTAAGTAAAATTGATTTTGGTCATTTAACACTAACTTTCAACACAGATTATAAATTGTTAAGATGATTGTTACTTAATTGTTAGTGGTGGAACACTGGACCCTTAGAATAATTAATATACTTTTTTTGTTTTAGTTAAAATTTATGAATATAAGGTAAAGTTCTACCATTTACTAAACTAAATTTAAGTTGGTGTTTGAATTAGTGACTTAGCTTTCTTAAACAGAGGTGCTTCTTGAATCTAAAACAGAGCCACATCAGTAGCAGAAAAGGGTATTGAGGGAGCTTGCTCTTTTTATACCTGTTAATATCAAAATATTAGCAGAGGAACCAGGAGCAGCTGGCAGATAAGTTTTCTCTGCCTCCTTTCTTTTCTCCTACCCTGTAAATACAACTGAGTGGTATGTCACACTATCATCATTGACCGTGCTATACATTTGGTAAAAGTACACTCAAGTAATGCTGGTAACTGGGACCTCTGCCTTTTTCAAGTCACTGTTGTGGATGGATTTTGTTTGCCTATCGTGAGTTCATTGATATATTCTGCTTGTTGGGTGCTATGTAAAGAACTTTAGAGTTTTAAATTTGTCATTTATTCAAGGGTTCTCCAGTGATCCCAAAGTGGTTTGTACCCAGGATGTATCACATTTACTGTGTGTATGTATTTAATTCTAATAGAGCAAGGTTTTGGTCATCGCCCTATAAAAATAATGGAAAAAAGTTTAAAAGCAAGTTCTGTTGATTTTGAAAACCATAATGTAATGCAATTGGTCTTTGCATAAATTGTAAATTATGTTCAAATGCATATTTCATACTGTAAAGTGAAGTTTGTAACTTCACTAGATGTAGTCATATTTTTTTCCTGTCATCCCAGTAACGAAACCAAAGAGAACGTTGAAGACCAAATGTGTTCGGCTATGAGAAAGACCTGAGTTCTGGTTTTTAAATCTGCCAATGTAAACTTTTGGAAAGTATTTTAATTTTTCTGACCTCGACATTCTCTGAATTACTTACTCAATGTGATGTTATATACATTTAAGTAAAAAATATTAGAAAAGATGAAAACTAAAAAAACTAGAATGGTACATGAATGACATCATATGAAAGAAAGAATTTTGTGAATTTTTTAAATTAAATACTTAGACTGTTGAACTAGATTTAATAAAAGTATTTTAACTTAATTTTATAAATGGAAATTTTTTTCTAATTTTTCCATTTAAAATTTATCCTATTGAACCTAGCACATAATAGACATTCAGTTGGTGTTCAATTTTGATGAATTGAATTTTAAAGCAAGGAGAACAAAAAGCAATCTTCATATGAAGTGTTTTCTGAAGGACAGGAAAGCATAAACTTTTTAATTGGAAGTACTTTTTAAATTGGCTTTTTCCATTTTCAGTTTTTAATTGTGGAAAGCAGTTTCCATACTAATTTTAAAAGACAGAATTTAATATTCCTAGGCTGTACGTAATGCCAAATGAAATGAATGGTAATGTAAATGATCTGGTAAATTTGAAACCATTGGCCCACAGTTCTCAGCTCATATTTTGCAATATCCTGTGGTGTTTATAGTTATTTAAAAGTGTTGCAAAGTTTTTAAAAACTATTGATTAAAATGTACTTGAGCTACTTGCCCAATGACTTCTCCAATCAACTCTCCAGTAGTAAGATACTAGGGAATGCTAGAAGCTTTGCGTTGGAACCCATTTTCAACTTTGTCAGTGAGTTGCTACTGATTTGCTGGAACAAATCACTGCTCTTTTCTAGAACAGAGTTTATTTCTTTATTAAAGTGAGAATTGAATAATATGACTCCTAAGGGCCTTTCCACCTTTGATTTTTTGTGACAATAATAAAAATATCTTATTACTTAATATATTGTACTTATAATTTTTGAAATGTTTCACAACTTTTTCTTTCCTCTAATCTCAACAATAAGTAGGCCAGACATTGTGACCTTATTTTTGCTGATAGAAAACCTGTGGCCCATACAAATAACATGTAAGTTTGTGTGGCTAGTTAGTATCAGAGCTAAGATAAGAATTCAGCTTTTCTGATTTTCAGTTCTGTGTGTTACAGATACTATGCCATATTATTAGTCTATGTTTTGTTTTTGGTGCTGGCTGTTTGAGATACCATATTGAATTCAAATATTAATGGGGTTTTGCTTCTTCAATAAAAATGGGAATCGTTAATGTAAACATCTATTTTGATTAATTCAGGCAAAAATAGGTTTTTTCTGGTGGATTAAAATACTACTAATAACTCTGCACACTTCTATTTTCTTTGCTGGGAGGTTTACTTTAAAATCTCAAAATTCTATTCTTTTGCTTGCATCATTAAAATGCACTGCTTCTTTGTAATGGGACAGTGAGGAAAATGAAATTTCAGTTATTTGGTAAGTGACTTTTCTGATGCTGAGACTTGGCAACAGACACTTGACTCACCATTGCAGTCCATAAAGTGTCCTGCAAGCATCTGTGACTCTGCCTTGGATTTTCTCGCCTGCACACAGGGCAGATGGGAAGTGCTAGGAAGATAATGCCCTGGGAGCAGCCCTCAGCCAGCGATGGATGCCAGTTGGAGGATGATTATTCCAACTTCCTTGCCCTTCTGGTGGCACTCTGAGGCATGTTTCACATTGTCTCCTAGAGTTTCCAGTGGGACTGGACTTCATTGCCCACAGCAGGAAACTGTTAAATATGTGTTCTTTATTTTCTTCTTCTTCTTCTGTTACACTTCCCATTCCTTTATCAGTGTTTCCTTGAGGTTACCTCCCAAATGAGATTCTTATCTTTGAATTCTTGTCTCAGAGTCTGTTTCTGGGACAAACTAAAACACACTTTATTTGAGAAATAAGTCATTACTAATGTTCTTGTTAGATATGAAAATTTTTTTTAAAAGACTGATTTTGGACAAGATCTAAAACAAGTATTTTAATATTCTATTTCAGTTTGTCTCATAGTCATGTCCATGTTTAATTTAATTTCCTTACCTTCATTTCATAACAAAGGAAAGATTCAAAGTAAAAATCTTAGGTAGAAATTCAAGGTAGGGCCGGCCCTGTGGCTTAGCGGTTAAGTGCACGCGCTCCGCTGCTGGCGGCCCGGGGTTCGGATCCCGGGCGCGCACCGAGGAACCGCTTCTCTGGCCATGCTGAGACCGTGTCCCACATACAGCAACTAGAAGGATGTGCAACCATGACATACAACTATCTACTGGGGCTTTGGGGGGAAAATAAATTAATTAATTAAAAAAAAATTCAAGGAAAATATCGTATGTGGAAATCTTGCTGCCAGATCTATTCTTAAAAATATATATATATATGTGTGTGTGTGTGTGTGTGTGTATATATATATAGGCTGATTATCCAAATGACTTAAGAAGGACACAATGGGTTACCTATTTTGGTAGAAATTGAATTAAAGCAATTTGGTTCAACCAAAATTATAGATTATTTTTTACTTGGATCCAACTTTCTCATTTCTTACCAGGGCCTGCCTATTCAGAATTAGAAACCAGGATTAGCCTTGCCTAACATTGATTGTGAGCATAAATTTAGTTCCTGGATAATTTCCCCGAGGATTGTTCTATGATCCTTATTAAATCAAAATTTTTTGTGATCTTATTAAGGATTAAGGAATATGGAGTTTATAAATTGAATAAATTCTACGTTAAATTTAGTCCATTGTAAGTGCATCTTTTATATAGTTCTTTTATTTTTTTTTTGAATTATAAATGCTGGTTTTTATAAAATGTTTTTAAAAATTGATGTGGGAAATTTGTGTTCATTTTAGGCACATGTTAGTTATCAGTCGTCTCTTTTCCCATGTAAAAATTGTGATTTACGTGTCGAAATGTATGCTCTATTGACTTGGTTTATGAGATGGAACATAGATGAATTTAAGCAAGTTTATAGTTCTATTAATAGGGCCATCCTAAGATTAGAATGCACAAATATTTTCTCATAGGAAAAACAAAACATTTAAAGAATATATTTTAATTAGTTATCCTGATTATAAAGTAACAGCTTTAAACATTTATGTATTTTTTTACACAAAAATACCAGAGAGTATATACAGAGTGGTTTCCCTCAATGTAGTTGTGTTTTGGTACCTTCATGTTCTTCCATGTTTTTTTGAATATATGGCAGGACATTTCTTGACCTTTGAGGTTGTATTTGTTAGAAATGGTCAAAGCTTAGCTGAGTGCTTAGGTTGGATATTATGGTTTAGGGGAAAAATATGTTAGTTATAAAGGAGTAAGTCTGCCTTTCTCCTGGGACATATCAAACTGCTCTGAAGTAGAAACTCTCCCCCAAATCTCCACAGTGACATATTGGAATAAGCTTACAGTCTATTAAAGTAACTATTCGTTTGTAAATATAAGTTCAAAAAAATTAATCTTATTACTTTTTAGACATGTTACATCCAAACAACTACCTAATTTATTACTAAATCCAGTCAAGGGTTTTGGCATTTCAAATATCTCAGTATGGTAAATTGAAAATCTCTTGTAAGAAGCAGAGGTGATTCTCAATGTGTGTCAAGAAAGCTGTCCCATTTTCTGAACACTAAATACTTTCTATAAGGAGTGTTAGATAAAGTGATTAAAAATGGGGAATATCTTTTTAAAGTCTTTACTGGAAGCTGAATTCTTGTGTTAAATGTGAACAGTCTCATCATAACTTGATGTAAAACAATCTTGAAAAATTGTCTTTTTCAAAAGTTTACATGTTTTCCATCACCAGTGGGCCACTTATGCAATACTTCTGTGCTAAGTATTGAAGTACAACCTGGCTTTTTTTAAGGTTTAAATGGTGTTCCCTGCCTTTTATTAATGTTAAGTACTTGTATTTGACGATGTTGTGTTTCTGGATGTTTGTTCATTTGATGAATCTTACAGGGTTAGTCCGTTCCTGAAAGTTCTACTTGGTACACCTTTCAGAGAAAATTAACTTGGATGAAACAATGATGCATGTTTTAACAGTTAAAATATTTTTAAAATTCCTGTTTAAAAAGCAGATCTCCATAATTGCCACAGATAACTTTATAATTTCTGGTTCTCATAATTGTTTTTGTGTTAGGAAAATATTGTTCGTTGCAGTCCCTGATTTGCATTTTTTGCTGTTTTAAACATCTTTACATTTATTTTCTCTTAACAAAAGTAATCTTTAGCTAAATGTTAACATTATTGAATGAGGAAAGTTGAACTAATTATTAGTACTGAAATAGGCTGAAATTTAGGTCTGGTGTTTTGCATGGAGTTTGTAATTGAATATCTAAAGGATATCAGTTTCCACTAAGGTATTTACAGTAGAGTTAACATTAGATTCAAAATTGCTTGACTGTAATTTACATTTTAAGTGTAATGTGGAGATTTTTCCATTAACAAGTGTTTTTTAAAATTTCCATGTTCATTTATGCTCATTTTTAAAGTGAAGATTTGAATTTTTTAGACAATAGAAATATAGGTAAATATGTAGTACTCAAGTCTAGTTTATTACTTGAAAGAAACCTTGGTTCAATGCATGATAACAGCTTTATATGGTACAACTACATGTTCCTTTGTTTTTCCTTGAAATTTTACCTGTTTAACTGAAGAGATGTCTGTCCATAATAGTTTCAGGTTTCTGTGAACTACTCATATGGCTAAAGATACTCCTGCTATAAAATAGCTTAGAAAAATATTTTTTAGCAGAAATTTTATAGTAATTTCAATACTACATGGTAACCAAAAACTTTCTGGTTAGAATCTTTAGCTTTTCTTGCTAGTTTCTACCCTATTATTCTCTCCCTCCCCCATTTTTTTAGTGTCTATATTGCTGGCTACCTTCTCTACAATTTTAGGAAAACTAGACATTTGAGAGTGGAGTTATTTTCACTGAATTTTAGTCTTTCTGCCTAAGATGAGCAGTGCTGTGACAATGAGACATACTTTACTTCCCTCTCTCATAACAGCGCTTACAGCACTTAATATTCTTTAACAATAAACCTTTACGAAGTTTTGTACTCCTTTGCAGATGGGCCTAGAAACACCCTCAAGAAAGTAATAGATGGATTATGATAGCAAAACAGAAATATTGAGATTTTTCAGTCTGGGGATTTTGTCATTTTCAATGAAGAATAATGTTCTTTCAAATGAAGATAATGAAGTTTTCAAATGGAAATATAAGCCAAAAATTAAATAGTCAAAATATATTTTTAAAAAATCTAAACCCTATTGAAGACAAATTGGTTATTCCTAGGAAAAATATACTGTATGTTTTAATTCTATGTATTTGGGAAGTAAAGCAGTAAATGCCAAGATTTGTTTGTTTCTCTCTCCTCCCCTCTGTTTGTTAATTGACACAGGTAATTGTAGTATTACTGGTTTAATTCTGTGATGCTTATTATCTCCTAGACATTTCCTCTAAGATAAAAGATAACTGATATGAAGAGAAGAGACACTGATTTGTGCCCATCCTCCTTTCCTCTTTGTTACATTTTTTCCCTGTTATGTTAAAAATAACAACAAAAGCTTACTTTATAGTTCTGAGGAGCCTGCTTTTACCTGGGAGAAACTTTTTCAAGGTAGTTCTAAACCTGTAGCTTCTGGTAGTAGGTAATCTAATCATTCTCTGGTATCCTTAGCCATGCCTTTTTTTAATGGAGACTGGAATTCAGGAGATTTAATATCCTTCATACAGCAGCCCCATGTTTGTGCACAGGAGTGGTGGTGGGTACATTCTCTCCTTGTAGTGGTTGTCTAGGATGCTTTATGGCCCCCACAAAAACAACCCTCCAACCTCCCAAAAAAGAAAACCAACCTCCTCTTTGCCCTTTCTTCTGCCTCTCTCCTTTTCTGTTTCTCCCTTCTCCTTCATTGAAACACATCAGGGAAAAGACGACCCTGTAAGTAGGCAATTAATGTATTTCGTATTCTTAATTAGCACTCATAACTTTAACATTATAACAGAGCAGTCCTACCACTAATCATACAACTTTAGTTCATTGTCTTTCTAAATGTCACTGTTAATTTAGGGAGCCTTGAAGTGTATCGAATATAAGGAAAAGGGTGAAGGGAATGACCATTTATAAAGATATTGGGTTTCATTGCTTATGGTAAAGAATGTTTTAATCTTTTGCCAAATGATGGAAAAAACACTTTTAAAAGAAAAAGAAAAAAATTTTATGCAAATGTTTGTACACATGTATGTAAATATGTTGTTTTATTTACCTCCAAAAATCATTAATAAAAATGGATTTTTAGTTTTTTCTTGAAATGGGATTCCTTTGTGTATAGTAGGGTAGATTTTGCAAGCACAAAGCAACACTTCAATCTGAGTTTCTTTTATCACATGACATCAGAAGGAATACAGCCCTTTCTATTTTGTTATTTTTCCCCCCCTTTAAGAAAGAATGTCATTGATTTTTTTCTTTTTTTTTTTTTCTTGAGGTATAATTGACATATAACATTAGTTTCAGGTGTACAATATAATGATTAGATATTTCTATATATTGCAAAATGATCACCAGAATAAGTCTAGTTAACATCTATCACCATACATAGTTATGAAAAAATTTTTTTTCTTGTGATGAGGACTTTTAAGACTCCCTTAGCAACTTTCAAATATGCAATATAGTATTATTAACTAGTCACTATGCTGTACATTACATCCTCATGATAACTGGAAGCTTGTACCTTTTGACTTCTTTCACCCATTTCACCCACCCATCACTCCCTACCTCTGGAAACCATCAATCTGTTCTATGAGCTTGGTGGTGGGTTGGTAGTATTTAGATTCCACATGTAAGTGAGATCATACAGTATTTGTCTTTCTCTGTCTGACTTATTTCACTTAGCATAATGCCCTCAAGGTCCATCCATGTTGTCACAAATGGCAAGGTTTCATTCTTTTTTATGGCTGAATAATGTTCCATTGTATACATGTATACCATGTTTTCTTTATCCATTCATCCATCAATGGACACAGATTGTTTCCATATCTTGACTATTAAATAATGCTGTAACGAACATGGGGGTGTGTATATCCTTTTGAGTTAGTGTTTTCGTTTTCTTTGGATAAATACCCAGAAGTGGAAGTGCTGGATCATATGGTTGTTCTATTTTTAATTTTTTAAGGAACTTCCATACTGTTTTCCATAGTGTCTGCACCAAGTTACATTCCCACCAACAGTGCACAAGGGTTCCCTTTTCTCCACATTCTTTCAAACACTTGTTATTTCTTGTCTTTTTGATAATAGCCATTCTAATAGATGTGAAGTGATATCTCATTGTGGTTTTGATTTGCATTTCCCTGATGGTTGGTGATGTTGAGCATCTTTTCAAGTACCCCTTGGCCATGTGCATGTCTTTTTTGGAAAAATGTCTGTTCAGATCTTCTGCCCATTTTTTAATTGGATTGTCTTTTTTCTGTTGAGTTGTGTGAGTTCTTTATATATTTTGGGTATTAACCCATTATCTCATAGATGACTTGTAAAAATGTTTTCTCCCATTCAGTAGGTTGCGTTTTCATTTTGTTGATTTCCTCTGCTGTGCAGAAGCTTTTTAGTTTGATGTAGTCTCACTTGTTTATTTTTTGCTTTTGTAGCCTTTGCTTTTTGGAGTCAGATCCAAAAAGTCATCGCCAAGACCAATGTCAAAGAACTTACTGCCTATGTTTTCTTGAAGGAGTTTTATGGTTTCAGGTTTTACATTCAAGTCTTTAACCCATGTTGAGTTAATTTTTGTATATGGTGTAAGATAGTGATCCAGTTTCATCTCTGTGTTGGTTTCTATACATTAGATGAAACAACCACCTGTCCCAGTCTTGATGGAGTAGGCTTGTTTAGAAGATGAACCTTCTTGTTCAACCCTGCCCTAGCTTTTGGTTGTGTCTCAAACCTTTGTGATTGTCCAAGCAGCCTATTTTATTTTTAATAGGTCCCAGTAGTCGAAGGTGTGCCAAGATCTGTTGGTGTCCCAGAGGGGAGAATCTCAGACCTAGATTCAGGCTGATTGGAAGCCACACCCTCAGGCATCAGCTTTTAAAGTATGTATGTATACAGTCCTGTGGGACTGCGAGCATAAGCCCTGCTGGCCACCATAGCCAGGCAATTTGGAGGTGTCCCCCAGGCAACAGTCACAGAAATCAGAGCTCCAGATGACTGTATAAGCTCCTTTCTGGGGGATCCCTGGGAGCTGTAGTGAGGATAGGGCGAGTGCAAAGATGGCATCCGCTGGCCTACAATCCCTGAGAGTAGGTCCTTTCCTGAGAGCATTTCCATAGGCCTCTAGATGTGTGCCAAACCTGAAGGCTGCCCCTCACGCCAAAGTTTCAGGATAAGCAAATACAGTTATATGTCGCTTAACGATAGGGATACTAGGTGATTTCATCCTTGTCTGAACATCATAGAGTGTACTTACACAAACCTGGATGGTATAGCCTACTACACACCTAGGCTAGATCATACTAATCTTATGGAACCATTGTCGTATGGGCAGTCTGTCATTGACTGAAGTGTCATGTGGTGCATGACTGCAGGCCTCTTAGAAAGACTGGGAGTGTTTCAGTCTGCTGTCCTTGCAGTGCCTTGGGGGTGGTAGTCTGCCAAGAGCTGTCTTCGATTGTTACAATCCCATGGGACCTGGGAATGCAAACTCCTCCGTCTCCCAGAGCCGGGAGATCAAGGGGCATCCCCTGGGCAGCAGCTGCAAAAACTGGGGCACCCAATGCGTGGTAAAGCTCCCCTTCATCATACTAATCTTATGGAACCATTGTCGTATGGGCAGTCTGTCATTGACTGAAGTGTCATGTGGTGAATGACTGCAGGCCTCTTAGAAAGACTGGGAGTGTTTCAGTCTGCTGTCCTTGCAGTGCCTTGGGGGTGGTAGTCTGCCAAGAGCTGTCTTCGATTGTTACAATCCCATGGGACCTGGGAATGCAAACTCCTCTGTCTCCCAGAGCCGGGAGATCAAGGGGCATCCCCTGGGCAGCAGCTGCAAAAACTGGGGCACCCAATGCGTGGTAAAGCTCCCCTTCAGAGATACTGGCGCTCTGGAGTGCAGCAAAGGGAGAGTGTGAAGGGAAAAAAAAAATGATGGTGCTCACTAGCTTTAGCAAGGGTGAGGGAGGGCTCAAAGATGGCACCCACCAGCCTCTGCCCTGGAGAGTATCCCAGTAGGCACCTGTGCTTCCCCCTGACACTTTAAGATTAGCAAATGAATCTCTTACATGTAAAGTCTGGGCACTTTTCAACCAGCTGTTTCTTCACTGGGCCCCGGGGTGAGTGACTCCATGCTCGGGCCCTTTAAGAGCCCTTCTCAGTTCTCTACAACCCTTTGGGTCCCGTTAACGTGAGCCCTGTTGGTTTTCAAAGCCGGATGTTTCTGGGGGCTCATCTCTCAGGTGCAGGTCTTAAAAGTTGGGGTGCCCAACATGAGGTATGAACCCTTCACTCCTCCAGGAGAAGATCCGGTTTTGTGAGTTCCCTCCCGATTATGAGTCTCTGTGCCGGGGCTGGGCTTTATGGTGAGATTGGGTCTCAGCCTCTTCTACCAGCTTCCATGTGGCCTTGTTCTCGTCTGCCCAATGTGAAGGAGTTGCTCAGCTAGGTTTTAGGTCTTTTTTAGAGGAAATTGGTCTATATGTAGCTATGGTTTTGGTGTGTCTTTGGGAGGAAATGAGTTCAGGATCTTCCTACCTCGCTTTCTTGAACCGCCTCTCATTGATTTTTAAATTATTTTTAGATGAATTAGGTCTCCAGTCTTGTTGTCCAACAACATTTACTAAACCATTGAAAAACTAATGAGTGGTTGGTAATCTCTGTCTATGATATACAGTCATTCATGAAAACCAATGAGTTTTCAAAAAGAAAAAATAACTCTTTTGGAAATAGGAACTTTGCTTATTGCCATCCACTCATAATATGGCATCATATGTACAATGGGAGAAAAATGGCCATCCTAACGTAGTGTTTTGCAGAGTCTTCACACATTTTATAAACACTGTATGTTTATGCTTGATTTTGGACTCCACACAGGGAAAGAGGAGAAAAAGATTCAGAGGTAAGTAGCACACATGAATGATGATCTGAGGAAATAGGATTTCGAGGAAGAATTAAGAAAAAATGTTTGAATAATAAAGTGCACAGGTCAGGATTGAGTATATATTTAGATATGAGAAGGAATGTGTTCTGGATGATGAGGAAGAGCTGCTTTTTGTTTTAGTTAATATAAACAGTCATAAATGAGACTGGACCCTGGGAAAAACTCATGGAGCTTCAGGAGCATAATGGAACACACAGTCATGGGAAGATTTGGTGAAGAAAATGGGAGATAACTTTATCAAGAATGGTTTAGATGAGGTTCTGCCCAGGAAAAGTTTTAAAGATTAAGTGACCTTTAGAAATTTATTTTAGCTCAAGGTGAGATTGTAGAATTCATTAATAAGGGTGATGCCACAAGCCCTTTTGTGTGGTGTATGTTGTGGGTGTGGAATGGGAAAGAACACAAAAGTTTTAGAATCACTGATTTATCTTAAATTCAAATCTGTAGTGGGATGATCATGTTTTTAACTTGATGGATGGCCTTTAGGCCATGTAACATAAAATAATACAAATTGTTTGAATACTTAGAGATTATGTATGTGAAACTCCTAGACATTTCAGTGAAAATTGAGAAGTGACGTAAAAGGACTGTTTTTGAAAATGCAAGTCTAAAGTTTTTGTTTTAACAGCTAGAATCCCTTAGAACCACTATGAAATTTGGGGGTATCTGATTTAGTGATTTTGATATAGAAAAATTTTAACTTTTACTTCATTAAAATTTAGAAGGGATGTTTGAATTGAAATCCTTCATTTTTATTTTTTGGTAATGAATTGATGTTCTTTAATCTGGTGCAGAAATCAAGGCATCTGCAGCTCTGATTCTTAGGGAAGCAATGTCATTTTAAAACTTTGTGCTTTTTAAATAGCAGTATACTTAAATAGTTTTTGTTTTTTGGCAATACTCTTACAATTTCTTTTAAAATGTCACATAACATTTAAAAGTTTTTTTTTTTTTTTGTAAAAGCATTTAATGAGCTTATGAGTATATTATATGCCTAGTAATTGAAAATGATACATAACACTGTAATATTCAGCCAACTTGTAGGCTGTATTACAGGTCAAATCTCATCATACAAAGTACTATTTAAAATAAAATGTGTATAACAGCACAATTCAAACAGCAAATGAGAATTTGGATGCTTTGTGATGATCCCCTTGAATAATCAAATAAAGAGACCTTTGTTATCTACTCACCCGAATTCCTGTACACAGACAGCTGCTGTCCTTGTGGCAATACCTTTGGGTAGCTGACCACCTATTCAGCACTTTGGCACTTTCTGTAACTGTCTTCACAGCTTGCAGGATATTCTTTTGATTGTTCTCAATGATCACAAATCTTAAGAATGACATGAAATATGTTGGGATATTTAAGAAATTAGTTTTAGCTTTTGTCAAATCACCTGTACCTATGAAATCTAATTTTTAATTTAATTTTTAAAAATAGACTTTTTAAGAGCAGTTTTAGGTTCACAGAAAAGTTGAGCAGAATATATCCCTTTCCCCCACACTGCACAACCTGTCCTACTATTGGTGGCCCTAACCAGAGTGGTACATTTGTTCAAATCTATGAAAACCTACATTGACACATTATTATCACCCAAAGTCCTCAGTTTGCCTTAGGGTTCACTCATAGTTTTAACATTCTATGGGTTTTGACAAATGTGTAATGACATGTATCCACCATTACAGTATCATGTGGAATAGTTTCACTGCTCTAAAACTCTGTGCTCTGCCTATTCATCCCTCCCTCCTCTGTACTCCTGGCAACCACTGACCTTTGTACTATCTTCATAGTTTTGCCTTTTCCAGAATGTCGTATAATTGGAATTATACAGTATGTAGCCTTTTCAGATTGGCTTCTTTCATTTAGTAATATGCATTTAAGTTTCCTCCATGTCATTGTATGGCTTGATAGCTCATTTCTTTTTAGCACTAAATAATATTCCGTTGTCTGGATGTACTACAGTTCATTTATCCATTCACCTACTGAAGGACATCTTGGTTGTTTCCGAGTTTTGGCAATTATGAATAAAGCTGCTATAAACATCTTTGTACAGGTTTTTGTGTGGATGTAAGTTTTCAGCTCATTTGGGTAAATACCAAGTAGTGCAATTGCTGGATCATATGGTAAGAATGGTTTTGTAAAAATTGCCAAACTATCTTCCAAAGTGGCTGTACTATTTTGCATTTTCAGCAACAGTGAATGAGAGTTCCCTGTTGCTCCATATCCTCCCCAGCATTTGATGTTGTCAGTGTTTTAGATTTTGGCCTTTAACGAGTTTCTAGATTTTTTGTTAAGGAAATTTATCCATGAATTTTGTTGAATTGGTGTGTTCATTAGGGGAAGGAGAGTCCAGCGCTTCCTATTCTATCATCTTGCTGACACCACTCCCATAGGGCACTTTTATGTCATGACCTCAACCAAAGGAACAACTGGCCAAGAAAAAAAAGATTTAAAAAACCTTGAAAAGTTATTTTCTTTATTTACTCAGAACTCTGAAGAGGTAAAGTCCTTTGTGTGAGACATACCTGGAATCAAACTATGTAAAAAACTAAATCCCACTTCACTATAGTATTTGTTTCCATATTGCCTTTTTCTGTTCTTAAGGCCTCTCCTACTCCTGCTCAAAAACTGAAACAAGTTTTGGTTCTGCAAACTCTGGTTGCAGTGGCTTGATTGAGAAAAGCTCAGTCTTTTAAAGTTACCTGGGGGATGATTTAGTGCAGTTACGTGGTAATGCATCTGTTGGTATCTTAACACGGTATATTTCATGCCACTTTGAAGTAATACATTGAAGAGTTGAATAGTGACCATTTATTCAAAAGTTTCCTTTAGTTCCTTTCTGGCAGAGTTTAACTGGAGGGTGAAAAGAAAGATTTTATTTTGATATTTAAATTCATATTAAATCTATATACAGTGTTTGTAAAGTTTTCTAAGATACTTATAGCTCTCCAGACAACCAAAGATTACAGCAGCAGTAATAAAAGTAGTAGTTATACTCCTATGGATAGACATAACTGTATTTGCTAATTCATAATCTATCTACATTAGTAACAGGACATGTGGCTGTACTTCTTCAGTGCTGCTTCACATATTTTTGCCAAGTCAGAGAATTCAAACTTGTGATGTCATTGTTTTGTGATGTTTTGAAATGATGTGTAGATTCTGGAAGCATAGATCTTGACTGGGTTATGGAGAATATGATTCAGAAGTACTCCAACCGTGTTCTAATATGTGAGGGAAAACAGTAAGATATTAAAACAGTTGCTGTGGTCTGATTATTTTCTTGTTATTTTGATGGCAATATCTTTAAAGGTGTATTGTTACCTCAATTCCAAGTTTTAAGAAATACATGAAATTCTGGTATTCATTGTTATTCCCACTTCTTTCAGGTCTTTCAATCGCGTAGTATCACTTACTGTTGGAGAAGTATTGGAGAATAAATATTAATGTGTCTCAAAGATTTCCTCATTGCAGAACAGAATATAATAGTCAATACCTTTCAAGTGGGGACGTATAAAGTGTTCTATAAACATAGATTGACTGCCGAGGTCATCTAAATTGTGCACAGTATTCAGAATGGTAGGGAATTCTCTGATGACCATCACAACGTTTCTTGGTAGAAGAATCTAGACTTTAAGAGGTCAACTTGCTTATTGCTTTGGCTTTAAAGCGGGAATGATCTCAGACCCACTGTTCTTTCTTTAAAATCTCTAGAAGAAACCTCATAATTTTACCAAATGATATTCATGTGTTCATTTTTCCCTTATGTACTTGAAAACATTTTCGACTTCCTTACCTAACAACCCAGACTACATTTCCCTGGCCTAATTCATCCTTGTCTTTGAATCTTTCTTGAGTGTCTACTTCCATTTAATCATCTTCAATGCTCTTTTCTGGGCTGTTTCTTTATCATCTTTTGATAATTGGAACATAGTGTTATAATGAAGTCCTGGGCCAGGCTGCTTTCATCTTTTACCTCCTACCTCCTAAAATAAGCCACTTTATCGGGTTGCAATGACTGTACAGTAACGCTTGTCTTATCAAGAGAATGCTAGCGTATCCTTGCTTATAGTCAGTTACTGTTTGTTGGGAAAGCATTGGATCAATTGCATGTTCTAGAGCCATTGTGTTTGTGCAAGGTAATCCTACTAGTATGTGTTAGTTACCTATTGCTGTATAACAAACTACAATAAAAGTAGTGATTTGAAACCACACATATTTGTTATCTCACAATTTCTGTCGGTCAGGAATCCTGGCACAGCTTAGCTGGTCATCTGCCTCATGGGTGTCTCATAGGGCTTCAAAGTGTCAACCAGGGCTAGAGTCTCATCTGAATGCTTGACTGAAGAAGGTTTTGCTTCCAAGCTCACTTATGTGGTTGTTGGAAGGATTGAGTTCTTTTTGGGTTGTTGGACTAAGGCCTCAGGTCTGTAGCTGGCTGCAGGCTGGAAGTTTCCCTCAGTTCCTTGCCATCTGGGCTTCTCCAACATGGCAACTTCATCAAAGCCAGCAAGGGAGAGTCTGCAAGCAAGACAGAAATTAGTATCTTTTGTAGTCTAATCATGGAACTGACATCCCTCAATGTTGGTTAGAACCAAGTTACTCAAGGGGAAGAGATGACACAACTTCGTAAGTACCAAGAAGCAGAGATCATTGAGGGTTATCTTAGAGACTACCACACAGCATTTAAGGTGCATCCTTTTATAACCTCTGAATAAATTAAGGTTTATTCACAGTGGGCTGTGGGAACTTGGACCATCCCTTGTGTTGGCCCTGAATGTCTTAAAAAATATAGAGATGCTTCTTGGTAGGAATGAGGTTTGAGGTCAGGTTTACCAGGCTTAAATTTCTGGAAATGCACATTTTCTACTTTTGAAAAATTGAAGAATTTACCAATTTCTTCTCTTTTGTCATCTCTTCTGCTTTCTATGTTTCTTTAGAAATAGTACCAATTCTCAGATCTTATGCATAGTTGGTTTACTTTCTGTATATAATAACCATTTTTTTAATACTTAAATGTTTTCAAAACACTTTCACATATATTCTCATTTGATAATCTCACAGTACCCTAAGTGAAATAGGTAAGGCAGATATCATTGTCTAATATTTTATAGATTAAAACTTTTGTAATAGCTGCCTCAGGTCTCTTCGTATCTCCAATCTCTCATTCACACCAGCACCAGAGTTATTTAATAGGAAAATCTGATTGTCCTTCTCCTCTGTTTAAATTCTTTAATGCCTTTTCATTATCCATGGGATAAAATCTAAATTCCTTTACAAGGCTCTTAAAGAGCTTTCTTGTTTAGTCTTATCTCTGACCTCTTCCATCCTCTTCTCTAACCATCCAAAATTATGCTTCAGCACTTCTTTGACTTTACCTTTGCTGTTCATGTTGCCTTGAAAATCCTCTCAGCACCTGTCTACATGTTCCTTGTCTTGTCAATCTCAGCTCAAAGGCATTCTAGAGGATGAATGGTGTTGCAGGGCCAGGGTCTGATAGCATGTCATTTTTCTTTTCACCACAACTATCCACACTACACAGTGCCTTTTCTATAATGTTTAGTGTATCCTTTAGTTTGAATAGCATTCTTTTGAGAAAAAGAGTCCCTGGCACTTAGAAAGGAGATAGATAGATAGATAGATAGATAGATAGATAGATAGACAGACAGATAGATAGATAGATAGATAGAGATAGGGGTGTGTGTGTGTTTGTGTCTGTATATATATATTGCCTGCACTCTCTAAATTAAATAGTACACACATAACAATACATCTAAATATAAAAAATCATAACTATATATATGACTTTACATTATGTATGCTAAATATAAACCATCTCTTTCAAAAGTGAGGTCTATGCCTGTTGTTTTTCTTCTTCCTGTGTTCATAGCCATGAGAACCCATTTTGTTGGCCTCTGCATTTTCTCAGGTTTTAGCTTAGAATAGGTTTCACCTTCTTGATTCTCTTCTCACTGGCTTGTGTCATATACCCCTTAAAAATCTTAATACTAGCTACAATCTACTGATAACCTACTCTGTACCAGAGTGTTTTAATCCTCAAAATAATCATAAAAAGTAGATAAGTATCCTCATTTAACACACTTTAGAAAGATAACTAATTTGAGGTCACTCAGCTAATAAGTCATTGAGCTAGGACATGAATTCAGACCTTTAAATGCTGTGCAGGAAGCATATTGTCCTCTGGTTAGATTCTTCTTTTTTTAATGAAGTTTGTTTTCTTCAGAATGGCAGTGTAGTTCAGCAAATTTATTGAGTACCTACCACATGAAAGACACTATAGGTTCTTTATCAATCATGTGAAATTCCTGATATTCAACTATATTTTACTTACAAAAACCACAATTTCATGTGATTCAGCCTGACGTCTTGTATTACTTAATTTTCACAATAATCCCATCTTAAGGTAGATGTTTTCCCAGGTAGGAAAACAGTTTCAGGGGGAGTAAGCTTATTCAAGGTCACTCATCTATAGGCAGCAGAGCTGGGATTTGAGCCTAGGCCTATCTTGCTCCAAAGCCAATGCTCTTTTAGATCATATCTGTCTTTCCCTGAGCTTTTTGGAGTTTGTTTTTTTGAATCTGGTGTAAATTTCCTGTTCAATATTTTCTCATTTTGCTGTCCAGGAAGATGTCACTTTTCTCTCCCTACGTTCCATCTATACTGTCTTACCTTTCTTGAAACATATTGTTTATTTGCCAATCAGTTCTGTTGCTCTCTCTACGTTCCTTTAATTGACATTCGTCTCTGAATTTCTGTAGCCTGTTTCCTAAGCAATTTTAGCACTTGTTTGCTTTCTTTTTGTGTGTTATTTTCTCAGCTAGATTATAAACTTTCCAAACACAGAAAGTTTAATGTTTTTATACTACACACAATTCTTTGCCTTGCATTCAACATAGTAGAATCAATCATTTTTTTTTTTTTCCTGAGGAAGATTTTCCCTGAGCTAACATCTGTGCCAGTCTTCCTCTAATTTGTATATGGGTAGCCACCACAGCATGGCTGTTGACGAGTGGTGTAGGTCTGCACTTGGGAACTGAACCCAGGCCAGTGAAGTGGAGTGCGCTGAACTTAACCACTAGGCCATGGGGTTGGCCCTAGAATCAATATTTTTGTGCTTTTTTCCAGGACGTGGATTGGGCACAGAAATCATCAACAGGACTTCCTCTGGAAGCTTTTAGCCAGGATGAGTGTGATCTGGTACTGGGTACTCTGAAATGGTGACCCATCCAAATCCTTCCATACTCCTTTCCTTCTTGAGAGTGTAAACATCTGGCCATTTAATTCTGTACATTAACTTCAGCAAGAGTTCTAAGACAGTAAGAAACTGCTTCCTTCCCCACCAATCAGGCAAATGTTAGCTGGTGCTGCAAGCCTATAAGTTCCTCTTATCCACACCCTGGATATAACCTAACCCATAAATTAAAAAAAAAAAATTGTGGGCCGCCCCGTGGCTTAGCGGTTAAGTGCGTGCGCTCTGCTACTGGTGGCCCGGGTTCTGATCCCGGGCGCGCACCGACGTACCGCTTCTCCGGCCATGCTGAGACCGCGTCCCACATACAGCAACTAGAAGGATGTGCAACTATGACATACAACTATCTACTGGGGCCCTGGGGAAAAAAAAAGGAGGAGGATTGGCAATAGATGTTAGCTCAGAGCCAGTCTTCCTCAGCAAAAAGAGGAGGATTAGCACAGATGTTAGCTCAGGGCTGATCTTCCTCACACACACACACAAAAACAAACACACACACACAAACAAAAATTGTTTGCAGGGAGAAATCAAATACATATTTATTTTTAAATGTGAGCATGCAAATAAAAGGATAGAAAAAAAGAACTCAGAGTGTCATGCTCCACAGATTATCACTGTTAATATTCTTTGAGCATGCATGTTTGAGTGTGCATTTCTATCTACTATGTATTTTTTTTAAAGTGGAATCATACTATTTATACAATTTGATATTCTGCTTTTTTTCACTTAAAATCCTGGAAAATTTTCCAATTTGTTAAAATTCTTCCAAAATGTGTTTGTGGCTGCATAATATTCCACTGAATATATAAGGAGGAGGATACCATGTTACAAGTCACGCAGAAATATAACCATTTTTTAACTCAGTTTTTATCTGGAGTTTCTTGATGTCAGCTTATGATAGAAAAAATGATATAGTGAATTCCAAGTTTTCTCAATCAGCTTAAGAAAATCTTCTGTCAACTCAGAGTTTTTCCTTTTATTCTTGCCTCCTATGTGGTGTTTGGGTACAAAAGTGACTTACATGACAGCTTAGGCATTATAAGTATATCTGGTCCTTGTTTGCCCCCAGCTGGATGTTGGATATCATCACCCCTCTCTGCAGACATCTACTGAGATATTTGTGTTTCCATCTGCTTCATTTAGATTGTGTTTTATACCGCTTATGTGTTCCTCCATACCTTGTATTGGACCCTGGAGTAACTGCCAGCTCTAAGTCAACTTCTGCTTGTGCATCACTGTGTTGAGCCGAGTGAGATTCTGTATCTGGACCCCTAGACCATCTCTCTGGCACTATGCTGGGCCTGGGGCTTCTCACCATAGCTTACTTGTATTGGGGGAAAACAAGTTAATGCCTACTCTGTTCTAGGAACCCCAAACTTATAAGAGGATTTTATAGTTTCCCCCAGGGTTAGGTCGGAGGGAGTGGAGGGTAGTGTTGCATGGGACAGGCCTGCCTTCCTCATGTCTGTGTCTGACCAACTTGCTTTGTTTCCCATTTACAACTCTGCCACTCTTCCCTTCCCCAACTTGAAGGAATTTATCTAGCCTGTGGATTAGTGACATAGGTTCTACCTGATGATATCTTCTAGATATTTCCTCTTTTGTACCTAAATTATGGCTTTTTAATTAAATAGCCAAGAGGTTTATGATCATACTCTTGTTGTGTTTTAGTTCTGCCAGGAGAGTAACAGAGGAAGAAAATACACCAGATAATATTTTATGTCATCATGGAACATATGAAGTATCATAATTTAACAGTTTTCCTATTGTTGGATATTTAGGTGGTTTCCTTCTTTCAGTCTCTTAAACAGTGCTCTGATCCCTTTACATAGCAATATGCATCTCTGTTTTATTCCTTAGGACAAGTTTTTATTTTTATTTATATATTTAATTTTTTTTTCATTGCAGTAACATTGGTTTATAACATTGTATAAATTTCAGGTGTACATCATTATACTTCTATTTCTGCATAGATTACATCATGTTCACCACCCAAATACTAATTACAACCCATCACCACACACATGTGCTGAATTATCCCTTTCGCCCTCCTCCCTCCCCTCTTCCCCTCTGGTAACCACCAATCCAATCTCTGTCTCTGTGTGTTTGTTTATTGTTGTTATTATCTACTGCTTAATGAAGGAAATCATATGGTATTTGACCTTCTCCCTCTGACTTATTTCACTTTGCATAATACCCTCAATGTCCATCCATGTTGTCACAAATGGCTGGATTTCATCATTTCTTATGGCTGAGTAGTATTCCATTGTGTATATATACCACATCTTCTTTATCCATTCGTCCCTTGATGGGCACTTAGGTTGCTTCCAAGTCTTGGCTATTGTGAATAATGCTGCAATGAACACAGGGGTGCATGTACCTTTACAAATTGGTGTTTTCAAGTTCTTTGGATAAATACCCAGCAGTGGAATAGCTGGATCATATGGTAGTTCTATCCTTGATTTTTTGAGGAATCTCCACACTGTTTTCCATAGTGGCTGCACCAGTTTGCACTCCCACCAGCAGTGTATGAGAGTTCCCTTCTCTCCACATCCTCTCCAACACTTCTTGTTTCCTGTCTTGTTAATTATAGCCATTCTGACAGGCATGAGGTGATATCTCATTGTAGTTTTGATTTGCATTTCCCTGATAGTTAATGATGCTGAACATCTTTTCATGTGTCTGTTGGCTATCTGTATATCTTCTCTAGAGAAATGTCTCTTCAGGTCTTTTGCCCATTTTTTAATTGGGTTGTTAGTTTTTTTGTTGTTGAGATGCATGAGTTCTTTATATATTTTGGAGATTAAGCCCTTATCAGATGTATGGTTTGCAAATATCTTCTCCCAATTGTTAGGTTGTCTTTTCGTTTTGTTGATGGTTTCCTTTGCTGTGCAGAAGCTTTTTAGTTTGATGTAGTCCCATTTGTTTATTTTTTCTATTGTTTTTCTTGCCCGGTCAGACATGGTGCTTGAAAATACATTGCGAAGACCGATGTTGAAGAGCGTACTGCCTATGTTTTCTTCTAGAAGTTTCACAGTTTCAGGTCTTACATTCAAGTCTTTAATCCATTTGGAGTTAATTTTTGTGTATGGTGTAAGGTAAGGGTCTACTTTCATTTTTTTGCACGTGGCTATCCAGTTTTCCCAACACCATTTGTTGAAGAGACTTTCTTTTCTCCATTGTATGTTCTTGGCTCCTTTGTCAAAGATTAGCTGTCCATAGATGTGTGGGTTTATTTCTGGGCTTTCGATTCTATTCCATTGATCTGTGTGTCTGTTTTTGTGCCAGTACCATGCTGTTTGGTTACTATAGCTTTATAGTATATTTTGAAATCAGGGAGTGTGATACCTCCAGATATGTTCTTTTTTCTCAGGATTCTTTTAGCTATTCGGGGTCTTTTGTTGTTCCATATAAATTTTAGGATTCTTTGCTCTATTTCTGTGAAAAATGTTGTTGGAACTTTGAGAGGGATTGCATTGAATCTATAGATTGCTTTAGGAAGTATGGACATCTTAACTATGTTAATTCTTTCAATCCAAGAGCACGGAATATATTTCCATTTCTTTGTGTCTTCTTCAATTTCTTTCAGCAATGTTTTATAGTTTTCCATGTACAGCTCTTTCACCTCTTTGGTTAAGTTTATTCCTAGGTATTTTATTCTTTTTGTTGCAATTGTAAATGGGATGGTATTCTTGTTTTCTCTTTCTGCTACTTCGTTGTTCGTGTATAGAAATGCAACTGATTTTTGTATGTCGATTTTGTATCCTGCAACTTTACCATATTTGTTTATTACTTCTAAAAGTTTTCTGGTGAATTCTTTAGGGTTTTCTATATATAAAATCACGTCATCTGCAAATAGTGACAGTTTCACTTCTTCCTTTCCAATTTGGATCCCTTTTATTTCTTTTTCTTGCCTGATTGCTCTGGCTAGGACTTCCAGTACTATGTTAAATAGGAGTGGTGACAGTGGGCATCCTTGTCTGGTTCCTGTTCTTAGAGGGATAGCTTTCAGTTTTTCACCATTGAGGATGATATTAGCTGTGGGTTTCTCATATATGGTCTTTATTATGTTGAGGTACTTTCCTTCTATACCCATTTTATTCAGAGTTTTTATCATAAATGGATGCTGTATCTTGTCAAATGCTTTCTCTGCATCTATTGAGATGATCATGTGATTTTTATTCTTCATTTTATTAATGTGGTGTATCACGTTGATTGATTTGTGAATGTTAAACCATCCCTGCATACCTGGAATAAATCCCACTTGATCATGGTGTATAATCCTTTTAATATATTGTTGTATGCGATTTGCTAGTATTTTGTTGAGGATTTTTGCATCAATGTTCATCAGTGGTATTGGCCTGTAATTTTCTTTTTTTTTTGTGTTGTCCTTGTCTGGTTTTGGTATCAGGGTAATGTCGGCTTCGTAGAATTAGTTAGGGAGCTTCCCCCCCTCCTCAATTTTTTGGAAGAGTTTGATAAGGGTAGGTATTAAGTCTTCTTTGAATGTTTGGTAGAATTCACCACGGCAGCCGGCTGGTCTTGGACTTTTATTTTTGGGGAAGTTTTTGATTACAGTTTCAATCTCATTACTGGTGATTGGTCTATTCAAATTCTCTGCTTCTTCTTGATCCAGTTTTGGAAGGTTGTATGATTCTAAGAATTTATCCATTTCTTCCAGATTGTCAAATTGGTTGGCATATAGCTTTTCATAGTATTCTCTTATAATCTTTTGTATTTCTGAGGTGTCTGTTGTAATTTCTCCTCTTTCATTTCTGATTTTACTTATTTGTGCTTTCTCTCTTTTTTTCTTGGTGAGTCTAGCTAAAGGTTTGTCAATTTTGTTTATCTTTTCAAAGAACCAGCTCTTGGTTTTATTAATTTTTTCTATTGTTTTTTTTAGTCTCTATTTCATTTATTTCTGCTCTGATTTTTATTATTTCCCTACTTGTACTGATTTTGGGCTTTGTTTGTTCTTCTTTTTCCAGTTCCTTTAGGTGCATTGTTAGATTGTTTATTTGAGATTTTTCTTGTTTGTTGAGATAGGCCTGTATTGCTATAAACTTCCCTCTTAGAACCGCTTTTGCTGTATCCCATAAATTCTGGCATGTCATATTTTCATTTTCATTTGTCTCCTGGTATTTTTTGATTTCTTCTTTGATTTCTTCATTGACCCAGTTGTTGTTCAGTAGCATTTTGTTTAATCTCCACGTATTTGTGGCTTTTCTGATTTTCTTCCTATAGTTGATTTCTAGTTTCATACCGTTGTGGTCTGAAAAGATGCTTGGTATTATTTCAGTCTTCTTAAATTTATTGAGACTTTTTTTGTGGCCTAATAGGTGATCAATCCTGAAGAATGTTCCGTGTGCATTTGAAAAGATCGTGTATTCTTCGGTTTTTGGATGGAATGCTCTGTATATATCTACCAGGTCCATCTGTTCTAGGTGTCATTTAAGGCCAATGTTTCCTTATTGATCTTCTGTTTGGATGATCTATCTGTTGGTGTAAGTGGAGTGTTAAAGTGCCCTACTACTATTGTATTACTGTCTATTTCTGTTTTTATGTCTGTTAATAATTGCTTTATATATTTAGGTGCACCTACATTGGGTGCGTAGATATTTACAAGTGTTATATCCTCTTGTTGTCTTGTTCCCCTGATCATTATGTAATGCCCTTCTTTGTCTCTTTTTACAGATTTTGTTTTAAAGTCTATTTTGTCTGATATGTGTACTGCTACCCCAGCTTTGTTTTCATTGCCATTTGCGTGGAGTATCTTTTTCCATCCCTTCACTTTCAGTTTGTGAGTGTCTTTAGGTCTGAAGTGTGTCTCTTGTATGCTGCATATATATGGGTCTTGTTTTTTTATCCAATCAGCCACCCTATGCCTTTTAATTGGAGCATTTAGTCCATTGACATTTAAAATAGCTATTGATAAGTATGTACTTACTGCCATTTTTTAACTTTTGTTTTTCTCAGTTTTTGGTAGTCCTTCTCTGTTCCTTTCTTCTTCTATACAGAATTGATGGTCTCTTTAGTTTGACCTCTGTCTGAAAGCTCTACTCTTTAATTCCCCTCCTCCCTCCTTTTATGTTTTTGATATCATATCTAACCTCTTTTTTGTGCATTTGTATCCATTACCCTCTTATCATGGAAATAGATAATTTTTCCTATTTGTGGTCTTCTCTTTTCCCCTTAAATCAGTCCCTTTAACATTTCTTGTAGCACTAGTTTCTTGGTGACAAACTCCTTTAATTTTTGCTTGTCTGGGAAATTTTTGATCTCTCCTTCCATTTTGAATGATAACCTTGCTGGGTAGAGTATTCTTGGCTGTAAGTTTTCTTTTTAGCACTTTAAGTATATCATGCCATTCTCTTCTAGCCTATAAGATTTCTGCTGAGAATTCAGCTGATAGCCTTATGGGGTTTCCTTTGTATGTAACTTGACTTTCTCTTGTGGCTTTTAGGATTCTCTCTTTATCTTTAATTCTGGACATTTTGATTATGATGTGTCTTGGTGTGGGCCTCTTTGGGTTTATCTTGTTTGGGGTTCTCTGTGCTTCTCGTACCTGGATGTCTGTTTGCTTCCTTAGGTTAGGGAAGTTTTCATCTATTATTTATTCAAATAGATTCTCTGCCCCTTTGTCTTTCTCTTCTCCTTCCGGGACACCTATAACACGGATGTTAGTGTGCTTGATGTTGTCCCAGAGGTCCCTTAGACTGTCCTCAGTCTTTTTAATTCTTTTCTCTTTTACCTGTTCAGCTTGGGTAATTTCTTCTAGTCTTTCGTCCAGCTCACAGATCCATTCTTCTGTATCCTCTACTCTGCTTTTGAGTCCCTCTAGTGAATTTTTCATTTCCAGTATTGTATTCTTCATTTCTGATTGGTTCTTTTTTATATCTTCCATTTCTTTGTTGACATTCTCACTGACTTCATCTATTCTTCTCCCCACATCAGTGAGCATCCTTAATACTCTAGTTTGAACTCCCTGTCGGGTAGGTTGCTCATTTCTGTTTCACTTAGTTCCTTTTCTGGGGTTTTGTCCTGTTCCCTTACTTGGAATGTATTCCTTTGCCTCCTCATTTTGCCTCTTTCCCTGTGCTTGTGTCTATGTATTAGGTATGTCAGCTACGTCTCCTGCTCTTGGATAGGTCACCTTATGTAAGTGATGGCTTAGGAGGCCTGCACTGTGCTTCTCTCAGTTCTCATTGTTCCAGGGGTGACCCCTATGTGGGCTATGTGTGTCCTTCTGTTGTGGCCTGTTTGCTCTCCCTGTAGGTGCCCAGGGAGGCCTAGTCATGCTCCTGGCCAGCTGTTGTAAAGCTCAGCTGCTTGTAGTTGTTGTGGGCCCTTCAGTCCCTTTATCAGGTGTGGGGAGCCCCAGCACAGTTGACTGCAAGTTCTAATACCACACTTGTGTTGCAGTATTTCTTTTAAGTGAGTAGGCCCCCAGCGTGGCAGGTTGTTAGGCTCAGGGCCTTACAATTGCTATAAGCCTCCAGCCTTTAGGTCTCTTGTCAGCTCTCTGAGGATTGCAGCTGGGTGGGGCTGGCCTCAGGCATGGAAGCACCCAATTGTTTCAAGCTTTGCAAGGTGGGGCAAATCCACTGTGTGGGTCTTTGAGAAGCACAAGTCTTCTGCAGCTGACAAGTCCTGCCGCCCACAGGTCCACACACACAGTCAACACAGTCCTGCCCTGTGTGTGCACCCCGACCTCCCGAAGCAGACCCAGTCTCTCCACGGTGGGAGCCCCACACACTCCACCACCGCCCCACACTCTCCACCCGTTCCTTGTGCATGCCCTGCCCCACTGAAGTGGCTCAGTTGCCATGCTGCAGAGAATCCAGTCACCAATATATGCAGGCCCACAAGTTGTCTGAGGGATTGTTGTTGGGAGGGGCCAGTCTCTAGGGTGGGCTGCCTGCCCTGGCTGAGCTGGATTAAATTGGTGCTTAGTGGGTGGGGCAGACCCTGGGCTAGCAGGCCTCACGGAGAACTCCAATGGTGTCTGTGTCAGCACACCCACACCAGGCCACAACAATGGCTGCTGCCAATGTCCCAGTCCCTGGAGAGGTCTCACCTCTCACCGAGATGCACTTAGGGCCTATTAGGTGAGTCTCTTTTCACCAAAGCACTGTGCAGCTTTCCTTCTGGTGATTTTTAGGTTGCTTTCTGAAACGGGTGAGTTTGCGTGTGTGCCCTTTAAGAGCTGGTTTTAATTTCTTTGTGAACCAGCTTTTCTGGGGGTATTCCTCAATGTTCTAGCAGCAGGCAAAGTCAGATATTATGCCACTCGTCTTGATTGTGCTGGGTCCACAAAATGCCCACAGTGGGGGTGCTCCCCGGCTCAGGGCCCTGCTCATCCAGGGAGGGCTGCATACCTTTGGGCTGCTCCCGGGCGGCCGTGAGGCACTGTGACTCGTGAAGGCGGTGTTTTTCCTCTCCAGAAGGGAGTTTCTGCCTCTTCTACCTCAGTTAGGATTGTCCGTTGTTGCAGGAGTTCCTCTTATCCAGTTTTCAGTTCTGTCTCAGGGGTAATTTTTCCATGAGTAGTTGTAAATTGGCTGTGTCCATGGGAGGAGGTGAGTTCAGAGTCTGCCTACACCGCCATCTTGACTTCCTCCCTCTGTACCTGTTCTTGAAAAGCTTAAAAGCAAGGTTCAAAGAGTACAACTGACCCCAAATAACCATGCCAGAATAAAATCCCACCATATTTAAAGGAATTTAACAAAAATCCAGTGTTTAACAATGCAAGATTCAGAATGTCCACCATCCAGTAAAACAATCAGGTAGGCAAAGAGGCAGAAAAATATCATTTACAACCAGGCAGGGAAATCAATCAATAGCAGACCCAGAAATACCAGAGATGCTAGAACTAGCTGACAAGGACTTTAAAACTGGTCATAAATACTGCTCCATGTGGTCAAGAAGTCAGAAGAAAATAGCACAATGAGAGAAGTGGGAGATATAAAAAAGATCAAACTGGAACTTCTGGAAATGAAAAATATAGTATCTGAAATGAAAATATTAAATGGGATTAACATCAAATTAGACATCAAATTAAATTAAAGACAGGACTATCTAGAATGAAACAAAAACAGAAAAGAATCAGGGAGGGGCTGGCCTGGTGGCTCAGGTGGTTAAGTGCGCGTGCTCTGCTGTGGTGGCCCAGGGTTCACCGGTTTGGATCCCAGGCACACATGGATGCACCACTTGTCAAACCATGCTGTGGTGGCATCCCATATAAAGTAGAGGAAGATGGGCATGGATGTTAGCCCAGGGCCAGTCTTCCTCAGCAAAAAGCGGAGGATTGGCAGATGTTAGCTCAGGGCTAATCTTCCTCACAAAAAAAAAAAAGAATCAAGGAAAAGACGATTAAACAATGCATCAGTGATCCTTGGGATAATATTACGCAGCTTAACAGGTGTAATAGCAATCCCAGAAAAACGGGGAGGAGGGGGAAGGGACAGAAAAAATATTGGGAAAAACAACATCCAAAATTTCCCCAAGTTTCATGAAAACTAGAAACTCACAGATCCAAGAAGCAAATTGAACAAAGACTAAACATTAGGAAACCACAGCAAGGTATATTATAATCAAATTGCTGAAAACCATTGATGTGAAGAAAATATTAACCAGAGGAAAAAAGACACAGTAAGTAAAGAGAAACAAAGAAAGAATGACAATTGACTTACCAGGAACTATGCAGGCTACAACACAATGGAAGTATGTTTTTAAAGTACTGAAAGAGAAAAAAAAAATTATAAACTAAAAATTTTTGACCCAAGAAAACACTTTTAAAAATTGAAGCTGAAATAAATACTTTTCTAGACAAAAGATGAGATAATCCATTGTGAGTACACCAGTATGACAAGAAAAATAAGTTTTCTCAGCATGAAAAAGAAAACACAAAAACCCCCCACAAAAACAAACAAACAAACAAACCATATGGCAATTTGGATCCACACAAAGAAAAGAATGTTGGAAATGGTAAATATGTGGGTAAATAAAAAAGATATTTTTTTCTCATTGTTAAATTTCCTTAAAAAATAATTTATTGTTTAGAGCAAAAATATTAATAATGCTTTTGGGTTTTATAGCATATGTAGAAGTAAAATGTCTGAAAATAATATTACAAAGTATGGGAGTGGGGAATGGGAAATATGCATTTGTAAGGTTCTTACAGTATACATGAAGTGGCATAATGTTATTTGAAGATCGTCTATTATAAACTCTAGTGATTACTAAGACAAAATAAGAAAACAAAGAGGTATAGCTAATTAGCCAATAGTGGAAATAAAATGGAATTATAAAAAAATAAAAGCTAAGTGAACCCAAAAGAAGTCAGGAAAAGAGGAAAGGAACAAAGAGCACATGAGACAAATAGAAACAACTATGAAAAAGATAGATTTAAAGCCAACCATATGAATAATTATATTATATGAAATTGGTCTAAACACCATAATTAAAAGGTAGATGTTGTCAGATTGAATAAAAAAAATCAAGACCCAATTATATGCAAACAGTAATGAAGGCTGGAATGGCTGTGTGAGTCATGTAAAGTATACAGGTATACCTTGGTTTATTGCACTTTGCTTTATTGCACTTTGCAGATATTGCATTTTTTATAAGACCCTCCACCAGCAAAGAGATTATGACTCACTGAAGGCTCAGATGACGGTTAGCGTTGTTTTAGCAATAAAGTATTTTTTAATTAAGGATGTACATTGTTTTTAGGCATAATGCTATTGCACACTTAATAGACTACAGTATAGTGTAAACATAACTTTTATATGCACTGGGAAACCAATAAATTTGAGTGGCTTGCTTTATTGTGATATTCACTTTTTGCAGTGGTCTGAAACCAAACCTGCAATATCTCTGGTGTATGCCTGTATTTCAGATCAACAAATATTACCGTGGATAATGAGGGACATTTTGTTATGACAACCAGGTTAATTCATCAAGTGGAAATAAGAATGTCAACTCTGGAATGTGGAGCAAAGGGAACTCTCATACACTGCTAGGGGGAGTGCAAACTGGTGCAGCCGCTATGGAAAACAGTATGGAAATTCCTCAAAAAATTAAGAATAGAACTACCATATAATCCAGCTATTCCACTGCTGAGTATTTACCCAAAGAACATGAAAACACAAATATGTAAAGATATATGCACTGCTCTATTCATTGCAGCATTATTCACAATAGACAAGACTTGGAAGCAACCTAGGTGCCCATCAAGGGATGAATGGATAAAGAAGATGTGGTATATATACACAATGGAATACTGCTTAGCCATAAAAACGGATGAAATCTTGCCTTTTGTGACAACATGGATGGACCTTGAGGGTATTATGCTAAGCAAAATAAGTCGGAGGGAGAAAGTCAAATACCATATGATCTTACTCATAAATAGAAGATGATAACAACAACCCAAACAAACACATAGAGACAGAGATTGGATTGGTGGTTACCAGAGGGGAAGGGGGGAGGGAGGAGGGCAAAAGGGATGACTAGGCATATGTGTGTAGTGATGGATTGTAATTAGTCTTTGGGTGGTGAACATGATGTAATCTACACAGAAATTGAAATATAATGATGTACACCTGAAATTTATATAATGGTATGAACAAATGTTACTGGAATAAAAAAAAGAAAAACAAAACAAACAAAAAGAAAAAAAACCAGAATCTCAACTCTGATGCACCTAACAACAAAGCTTCAAAATACATGAATCAAAAGCTGATAGAATGGAAAGTGGAACTACACAAATCCACAGTCATAATTGGGTATTTCAGAAGACCTTTCTCATAATTGGCAGAATGAGCTGAAAGAAAATCAGTAAGGGTAGAGAAGACTTGAACAATACTATTAACCAACCTAACCTAATTGACATTTATAGATCACTCCACCTAACAATAGCAAAATTTGCTTTCTTTTAAGCTCATGGGGGACATTCACCAAGATACACCATATGCTGGGCCATAAAACAAATCTCATTAAAATCATTCAAAGTATTTTCTCTGACCACAGCAGAATTAAACTAAAATTAATAACAAAATTGTCTGTACCAACCTCAAAGATTTGGAAATTAAACAACATACTTTTAAATAATCAGTGGGTCAAAGAAGAAACATTTTGGACTGAAGGAAAATGAAAACAAAATTTATGGGATTTAGCTAAGGCAATGCTTAGAGAAAAATTTAAATGCTCATTTTGGAAAATAGAAAATATTTCAAATTAATAATCTAACCTTCCATTTTCAGAAACTAGAAAAAGAAGAGCAAAGTAACTCAAAATATAAAGATGGAAAGCAAAGATAAAATCAGAAATCAATAATATAGAAAATAAAGAAAATAAATGGAACCAAAACTGATTTTGTGAAAGATCAATACAACTGATAAATTTCTAGCCAGGTAGACCAGAAAAAAAGAGAGTGAAGACACAACTAATAACAAGAATGAAAGAGGAGACATCACTACAGATCCTATAGACATCAAAACAATAAGGAAATATTATGAGTAGTTTCGTGCCAATAAATTTGACAACTTAGGTGAAATGGACAGTTCTTTGAAAGACACAACTGCCAAAGCTCGCTCAAGAAACTGGATAACTGGAAAGGAGTCTTATATCTTTTAAAGGAATTAAAGTTAAATACCTCCCCACAAGGAAGATTCCTGGCTTAGAAGACTTCACCAGCAAATTCTACCAAACATTTAAGAGAGAAAAAATACAAATTTTACACAAACTCATAAAAAATAGAACAGGAGGGAACGTTTCCCAAGTTATGAGTCCAGCATTACCCTGATACCAAACCAAACCAAAACAGAACAAAACCAAATAAAAACTCAGAAAAACTCATTACAAGAAAAACTATAGCCCAATATTCCTCATGAACACTGATATAAAAATTCTTAAGAAAATTTTAGCAAATTGAATTCAACAACATATCGAAAGGATAATAACATCCTGGTGACCAAGTCCATTTTATCTTGCAAATGAAAACTCAGGTAACATTTAAGAATCAGTCAATGTAATTCACTAGTTAATAGAATAAAGAAGAAAAATCATATGAACATCTCAATAGATGTGGGAAACCCATTTGACATTGATTTAAGATAAAAATCCTCTGTGAACTAGGAATAGAAGAGAACTTCCTCAGCCTGACAACGGATGCATACAGTAAACCTAAAACTAATGTCATACTTATGGTGAAAGACTGAATGCTTTGCCCCCAAGATTGGGAATAAGGCAAGGATGTCTGCTCTAATTACTTTTATTCGTCTTGGTACTGGAGGCTTTCAACAGTGCAGTGGGCATAAAAAAACAAATAAAAATCATATAGATTTCAAAGCAAAGAATGAAATTGTCTTTCTATGTAAATGGCATGATTGTCTAGAAAATTCTTAAAAATCTTGAAAAAAATACCACTGGGAATAATAAGTAAATTTAGCAAGCTTACAGGATTCAATGTTCAATTTTATTATTTAATTTTATTTCTATGTACTTGTAATTAATGATTGGAAATTGAAATTAATAATACTATTTAAAGTAGAATTAAATATAAAATACTTAGGAGTAAACTTAACAAAATACTTCACTAGCAGTACACTGAAAACTCCAAAATATTGCTGAGTGACACTAAGTCAGAAACCAATGAAGATATATACCATGTTACTGAATTAGAAGTCTCAATATTATTAAGATATTAATCATAACCAAATTTATGTATTCAGTCAATGAATTTTCAATCAACATTGGAGCAGAGTTTGTTTTTTTCTAACTTTCTCTCTATATGTGACATATAACATTGTGTAAGTTTAAGGTGTACAATATGATGATTTGATACATGTATATATTGCAAAATGATACCATAATAAGGTTAGTTAGTACATACATCGCTTTATATCATTACCTTTTTTTCATTTGTGGTGAGAACATTTAGGATCTAATTCCTTAGCAACTTTTGACTATACAATACAGTATTGTTAACTATAGTCACTATGCTGTACATTAGATCCCTGGACTTTATTCATCTTGTATCAGGAAGTTTTACCATTTGACCAATATGTTACTTATACATAATTAGTCCAATGTTTCTGTCAAGCTTTTGGGAACATACAAACTCTTGGCTATCTGGCTGGGTAAAAAAAATAGACAAGTCTTTTGAAAGACTGAACATGGTGACAAAAAGCCTCCATCGCAGAGGGCAGTGATGTACCTAGTTTTCCTAAATGTTTACATCTTCTTGACCATATTCTTTCACTTATTAGTGTGGAATATTTTTCAAATATTTACTTGGATTTTTAATTTCAAATTGAAATTTTTGAAATGTGGTTCAAGCACAATTTGCGTTAGAATTACTTTGGGTATTTATTAAAACTGTATGTTCCTAGACTCCATATCAGAGCCATTGAATCAGAATTCTTTGAGAGTGGTCTGGGAATCCCACTTCTTAGCAATCTTCCCATCTGAATTTGCACATTGAAATTGGAGAACTACTGAAATGATTACAAATGTGTACAGTTGGGAGTGTGATGAAGTTACTGTTACTCTATTAGATATTAGATATCTTTAATATCAGTAGTTTTCAGACAAAGGAGTTTACTTTCCTGGAACAGACAGTAAGTCAGTGATGTTATTGAACCTGATTTTTTGTAAAAGGAGGCCATGTTGCTGACTATGGACTTGTCCAACTTTTGTAGAAATAATGTGGTATTAAATGAACTCTAAATTTCTTTCTGCTTGACTTAAAAGGCCCTTAAATCAAGAAAACAACAGTGATTAATTGTATGAAGTTTTTTTTTAAACTTTTATTTATTTATTTTTCCCCCCAAAGCCCCAGTAGATAGTTGTATGTCATAGCTGCACTCCTTCTAGTTGCTGTATGTGGGACTCGGCCTCAGCATGGCCGGAGAAGCGGTGTGTCGGTGCGCACCCGGGATCGGAACCCGGGCCGCCAGCAGCAGAGCGCGTGCACCCAAGCGCTAAGCCACGGGGCCGGCCCTAATTGTATAAATTTTAATTTTAATTGATTTATTTCTTATCACAGAAAAGGGGTTGCAGGACGCTCCAGAGTAGAGGATATTTTTGAGTAGATATTTTTGAGTAGAGTCTAAAAGGGCAGCACTACCAGTTTCTCTAACCATGTGGATGTTTAGAGAACAGTTTCAAACTGATGGCCAGGCCTGACTCTTAGGAAAACTTGCTCCTTTCATCTAAAAGGGGTAAAAGAAAGCTTAGTTTTGGTCTGGGGATTCATAGTTGTAAGGTGTTGGTATTAGAGTCAAATATTAATCTGGAGCCTGACCTTGAGTGAATTACTTAATTTCTCTGATTCCCTTTCCTAATCTGTGAAATGGAAACAACAACAATAGTTTTCTTTTAGTATTTTGAAATGAGATAATGTGCGTGCTGTGTTAAGCAAGGAACTTGCATATGCCAAGTATTTGATCAATGTTAGCTTTTATCTTCTCTAATGGTAAACTCTCGTTGAGACCCTGTTATATGCTAGACACTGGAAATGGGGAGTAAAAACTAGTCCAGAAGAATTAGTCTAAAATTCTAAGGTTCTTTTCAAGTTTAATTACAGAGATTTAAATGCAAAGGTTTAACTGCAGGCTGACCCAAGAAAGTTCAAGGGGAAACCCGGAAGCAGCCAGGTTACGCTTGATCAAGCTCGCTGAAGAGCGTGATGCGTAGCTTGTTTACCTCGCTAACAGTTTTATTCCACCGTATTAAACGAGTTGATGCATCTTAATATCAGATTTGAAACAGTGGAACTGTGAGGGAAGGAGAAGAGAAAGGGAAATAAAAGTTCCCCTGGAAAGAGCCCTTGGATGGAGAGCCTGTCACGCTCTGGGGACCGTGTTTTCTCACAGAGAGAAGCTGGGCAGCTCAGTGGGGATCGTACTCATAACCGCAGTCTTAGCACAAGGCGCTAAGCAACTGAACTCAAATACTGGCATATTCTAAACAAAAGGTGCAAAGAAAATAATTTTAGAAAAGAAATAGATTCTCAGCCTCTCATTCATGTATTTAGTACGTTATTGAGTACCCACTATATGCCAAGAGTTTTGTCTTCGAAAATGAGAAAGGCACATAATATGGCTTTTTGGAGCAGTCAGGCTAGAAGAAGAAACAAAATAAGTTGAAGAACGGTAGGCTCACCCCACAAAGAACTACTCTATATTGTATTGCTCCAGGATAAGTATGCTCCTTTTGAAACACCCAGAGGTCACCAGAACCTACCAAGAAGACTCTGTGCAAGGCTGCTTTGCCCTCATAGGGAGAATGAGAGAGCAGAGGACCTGGATAACTCTAGGTTGACATCCTGCCATAGGAAGAGACATTAACTCAAGAGGAGGGCTGGCTCAAGGTTGCAGACCTCAGATTTGTCATATTATCTACCTTAATTCTTATGAATAGTCTTGAATGAAGTCAGTGTAAGCATGTACTCCAAGTGAATACATATAAACTAACTTAACCATCCAGTAAAACACTTGATTCCTTTAAAAATAGTGATTGAGTGCTCCCGCTCCAAAGTCAGGCATCACATTTGAATCTTAACTTTTGCAATAATAAAATTTGATTAAACTCTTTAAGCCTCTTTCCCCTTTTTTTGGTGAAATAGAGATGATGATAAAGAATTGTTTGTAGTTGATGAAGATAATTATGTTTAAAGTGCTTAGCACAATGCTAAACGTGTTGTAAGTTCTCAGTAAATGTTTGCTATTATTTAACTATATCCTAACAGCCATTCTAGGAAGGGAGGGAGGAAAGGAGGGAGGAAGGAAGGAAGGAAGGAAGGAAAGGAAAATAGAAAGAAAGAAAAAATCAGTCAATACACTAGGTGTCAGCATTGTGCTTCAAATAGTCGTGTACACAAAATTCTTACTCTGATTTTATTTAGAAGGTATCCAAGTTGAACTGGCTTGGAATAGAAAGATACTTAAGCAGATCTGGGAAATTCAGATCTAAAACTGTAAAAGAAAGATAAAACAAGGTACTGGCTTAGGCCACTATGCACCAATTATCTTTCAAACTGGCAAGCTGTGGAAAGTAAGAAAGCTGTCTATCGCATTTGACTCCTGCTATCTCCATAAACTCAGCATATCGGAAATTAAGAACAATCTCATCTTTGTCTAGGATGCTAGCATTCTCTCATCTCTAGGCTTTAAGTCTTGGAGTCATTTTCAAGGGGGAAATGTTTTTGAATCCTGCCTTTACTACTTATGTGCCACATTGATAATGATACTATTTGTCTTACCTACAGCACAGGGTCATCAGAATGACATTTGAAACATAAATATTTATAAAAGAGCTTTACTGAAATATAAGACATTCTTATCATTCTGTACATTTAGCAAATATTAAGAGACAAATGAAAGTAGAGATGGGGGAAGACTTGACCCAGAATTCTTTTTTTTAATTGAGATATAATTGACATGTAACGTGTAAGTTTAAGGTGTAAAATGTGTTGATTTGATACATTTCTATATTGCAATATGATTACCACCGTAGTGTTAACTAACACCTCCATCACATCACATAATTATTTCTTTTTTTTGTGGTGAGAACATTTAAGATCCAGTCTCTTAGCAACTTTAAAGTATATAATACAGTGTTATTGACTGTGACACAGTGCTGTGCATTAGATCTTCAGAACTTATTCATCTTCTAATTGCAAGTTTGTACCTTTTGGCCAACATCTCCCCAATTCCCCCACCTCCCCAGGCACTGTCAATCACCAATTTACTCTCTATTTCTACTAATTTGGCTTTTTTACATTCCACATATAAGTGATATCATACACTATTTGTCTTTGTCTATCTGGCATATTTCACTTAGCATAATACCCTCAAGGTCCATCCATATTGTTGTAAATGGCAAGATTTCCTTTATTTCTCATGGCTAAGTAATATTCCATTGTGTATATATACCACATCTTCTTTATGCATTCATCTGTTGATGGAAACTTAGGTTGTTTCCATGTCTTGGCTCTTGTGAATAAGGCTGCAATTAACGTAGGAGTCCAGATATCTTTTTGATATCATGTTTTCATTTCTTTTAGTTTTATACCCAGAAGTGGGATTTCTGGATCATATGATTGTTCTATTTTTTTTTTTAAAGATTTTTATTTATTTTATTTTTCCCCCCAAAGCCCCAGTGGATAGTTGTATGTCGTAGCTGCACATCCTTCTAGTTGCTGTATGTGGGACTCGGCCTCAGGATGAACGGAGAAGTGGTGCCTCGATGCGCACCCGGGATCTGAACCCGGGCCACCAGCATCGCAGCGCGCGCACTTAACCACCAAGCCACAGGGCCGGCCCTATTTTTTTTTTTAATAAATTTTTTTTAATCTTTTTTTTTTTTCTTTGTGAGGAGATCAGCCCTATGCTAACATCTGCCAATCCTCCTCTTTTTTTTTGCTGAGGAAGACTGGCCTTGGGCTAACATCCATGCCCATCTTCCTCCACTTTATATGGGATGCCACCACAGCATAGTTTGCCAAGCAGTGTGTCAGTGCGTGCCCAGGATCTGAACCCACGAACCCCGGGCTGCTGCAGCAGAGCGCACACACTTAACCACTTGCGCCACCGGGCCGGCCCCTCTATTTTTTTTGTTGTTGTTCTATTTTTAATTTCTTGAGGAACTGCCATACTGTTTTTCATAATGGCTGAAACAATTTACATTCCCACCAACAGTGCACAAAGATTCCCTTTTTCTACATCCTTACCCATGCTTATTTCTTTTGTTTTTGATAATATCCATTCTAACAGGTGTGAGGTGATACATCGTTGTGGTTTTGATTTGCATTTCCTTAATTATTAGTAATGTTGAACATCTTTTCATGTATCTATTGGCCATTTATTTGTCTTTTTGGGGGAAATGTCTATTCAGTTCCTCTGCTCATTTTTAATTGAATTTTTGCTGTTATTGAGTTGTATGAGTTCTTTATATATTTTAGATATTAACCCCTTATCTGATATATGCTTTGCAAATATTTTCTCCCATTCTGTAGATTGCCTGTTCATTTTGTTGATTGTTTCTTTTGCTGTGCAGAAGCTTTTTGGTTTGATGTAGTTCCACTTGTTGATTTTTACCTCTGTAGCTTGTACTTTTGGTGTCATATCCAAAAAATCATTGCCAAGAGCAATGTCCAGGAACTTTTCCCTATGTTTTTTTCCTAGGAGTTTTTTTGTTTGTTTCAGGTCTCATTTTAACGCTTTAATCCATTCTGAGTTGATTTTTGTGAATAGGGTAAGATAGGGGTCCTTCATTTTTCTCACGTGGCTGTCCAGTTTTCCCAGCACCATTTATTGAAGAGACTATTCTTTCCCTATTGAATATTTTTGGCTTACTTGTCAAATATTAGTTTCACTTATATGCAGGAGTTTATTTCTGGACTCTCTATTCTGTTCCATTGGTCTAATGTGTCTATTTTTTTTTTGCCAATACCATGCTGTTTTGATTACTATAGCTTTGTAGTGTAGTTTGAAAGCAGGAAGTGTGATTCTTTCTCAGGACTGTTTTGGCTATTCAGGGTCTTTTGTGGTTCCATATGAGTTTTAGGATTGTTTTTTCTATTTCTGTGAAAAATGCCATTGGAATATTGATAGAGATTGCATTGAATCTATTGATAGCTCTGGGTAGTGTGAACATTTTAATGATACTAACTCTTCTGATCCATGAACATGGGATATCTTTTCTTTCCCCCCTAGGGTGACTTTGGGAGCACTAGCCTCCTGGTCTTTGGCAGAAAAAACTGCTCCTGGGCACAAAGTGTGATTGTACTTTACCTCCTGTCCATTTTCGATGAAGTCCATATAGAAAGAGCTCTTAGAATTTAGTGGCAGAGGTGGTTGAGAAAAGTCTCTTTTTATTTTGTCCTCTGTATGGTTCCGGGAATTTTTCTCCAACTGAGGGGAACTATCTCCTGCCCCTTCACATCTGAATGCCTCTCTCCTCCCCCAGTGTTTGGTGAGCAAAATGAGCTTTTCCTGGGGGTCCGTGTGGGAATAATAAGTAGGATCAGGATGGAGAAGACTAGGGCTAATACACCGCCTAGTTTGTTAGGGATAGATCATAAGATTGCGTAGGCAAATAAGAAATATCACTCTGGTTTAATATGTGGAGGGGTGCTAAGAGGGTTAGCGGGGGTGTAATTGTCTGGGTCTCCGAGAATGTCAGGTGAAAATAGGACTAGGGTGAGTAATATTAGGATTAGGAGTAGGACTCCTAGGATATCTTTGATTGTGTAATACTGGTGGAATGGAATTTTATCTATATTGGATGGAATTCCTGATGGGTTGTTAGATCCTGTTTCGTGTAGGAATAGTAGGTGAGTAACTGCTAGGGCTGAGATGATGAAGGGAAGGATGAAGTGGAAAGCGAAGAATCGGGTAAGGGTAGCTTTGTCAACGGAAAACCCTCCTCAGATTCACTCTACAAGATTGGTGCCGATGTAGGGGATGGCTGAGAGGAGGTTTGTAATAACTGTAGCTCCTCAGAAGGATATTTGGCCTCATGGTAGGACGTAGCCTATAAATGCTGTGGCTATTAGGGTGAATAGCAGGATGATTCCAATGTTTCAAGTCTCTAGGAAGGTATAGGATCCATAGTAGAGGCCGCGTCCTACGTGAATAAACAGGCAGATAAAGAATATGGATGCTCCGTTGGCATGAAGGTAATGGATTATCCAACCATAGTTCACGTCTCGACAAATGTGGGCGATGGATGAGAAGGCAGTTGTTGTGTCTGGTGTGGGAATAATAGTAGGACCAGGGATGGAGTGTGGGATTGCAGGTGGAGCTGAGGGCTACTCTCTGGCATCTCTTTCTGGAGGTGTGTCTGCCCCAACCCATATATCTCCTGCTTTCTAAATCGCAACCAAAATCTATAACAGTCACCTGCCTTTGAAATAGAGTTATTTTTATGAGAACTCATAACTCTCACTGTTTTTGTCTGTGTGTGAGTTTAGTATTTTATTTTATCCTTTCAAAACCTATCCATCTTGAGATCAGCCTGACTGTCTTATCTGACTCTCATCAGCCGAGTCTCACAATTTAGGAAGCAAGTCCCAGCCGTGGACAGGGTTGCACCTTGGAGTGTCCTCACTTCAGAACATTTTGTAGCATCTACAAAACTCAGCAAAAAGAGCTTGAGTTCACTGTAAAATGCATTGAAACCCAAATACCATTTTTACGGTAGTTGGGCCCCAAAAAAGTTGAGAAAGGTCATGATTGAGGCAGCACCGTGCTCCAGAAAAAAGCACAGGGAGGTAGAAGGCTGGAGTTTGAGTCCTAACTATGCCACTGGCTCTCTGGGTGACCTTGGCCATTCATTTGCATGGGCATAGATCTCTGGAAAATAGAAAGGTTGCTCAGATGAACTTTGGAAACTTTTTAGCAGTGACTCTTTATGTTCTATGAATCTAACTCCCAAGTTGGTCACCTTGAGCCCCTCTTGCCAAGTCAGGATCTTTTTTGGAAGAAATGTCACCACATGGAATTAGCAGAGGGCATCTCTCCTCTGGGGCATTTCTTCCTCTCATTCTTTAGGTATGGTCGTGGTGATGATCACCTCCACAGATATCTGTGGTTTTCAAATGGAAACCTAGCCACCCTGAGCCCAAACACACACTGTCCGTTCTCAGGGGCTAAGTGTGGCACCAGTAGCCCACTGATAAATGGTCCTTCCTCAGACCTTGGCAGTTGACTCTTTCTTTGATGTGCCACATTCTCTCTCTGGTAAAATTGAACCTAGGGAGAGGGAAGTAAAACTGTTTTACCTCCTACTAAAGTGAGGCCAGGCTGTGAAAAGTAAAAACAAAAACAGTACGATACTTAAATATCCCCTTTCCTCTTCCTGGAGGGTCTAGATTTAAATCTTGTCTCCATTTTATTACAGATTTCAGGAGGCAAAACTGTCCTTTTGCTGGCCCTTTATCTTCCTTTCCCCAGCCAGTCTCCATCTCCTGGGCTGCCTGTGCCTGCTGGCCCATTGGCTTTCCAGTCGTTGTCTGCCGGGCCAGGATCAGCCTTGTCACTGCTCTGGGCTGTGTGTGTTTCTGCCTTGCAAGTCACAGGAGGCCTGTGGTCTTGGAAGATGCCCTGGGATATATTTTCATTTGTTTGTGTCTTCTTCAGTTTCTTTCATCGAAGTCTTATAGTTTTCATTGTACAGATATTTCACTTCCTTGGTTAAATTTGTTCCTAAATATCCTATATCCTGCAGCTTTAATGTATTTGTTGATTAGTTCCAGCATTGTTGAGTCTTTAGGATTTTCTATGTGGTCATACATTTCTTAATGATGGGGATATGTTCTGAGAAATGTGTCATTAGGTGATTTCATCGTTGTGCAAACATTGTAGAGTGTACTTACACAAACCTAGGTGGTATACCCTAGTGTAAGCCTAGGCTATATGCTACTAATCATGTGGAACCACTGTGGTATATGAAGTTCATCACAGACCAAAACGTCGTCATGTGGCGCATGATGGTATATAATATCATGTCATCTGCAAATAGTGGCAGTTTTAGTTCTTCCTTTCCAATTTGGCTGTCTTTTATTTCTTTTTCTTTCCTAATTGCTCTGGCGGACTTCCAATACTATGTTGAATAAAAGTGGTGAGTGTGGGCATTTTCGTTTTGTTCCTGATCTTAGAAGAAAAGCTTTCAGCTGTTTACTGTTAAGTATGATATTAGCTGTGGGCTTGTCATATATGGCCTTTATTGTGTTAAGGTACTTTCCCTCTGTACCCACCTGTTGTGTGTTTATCATAAATGAATGTTGAATTTTGTCAAATGCTTTTTCTGTATCTATCGAAATTATCACATGATTTTTATCCTTTATTTTGTTAATATGGTGTATCACATTGATTGATTTGCCGATGTTGAACCATCCTCGCGTCCCTGGAATAAATTCCACTTAATTGTGGTGTATGATCCTTTTTGTGTATTGTTGAATTAGGTTTGGTAATATTTTGATGAGGATTTTTGTACTTATGTTCATCAGGGATATTGGCCTGTAATATTCTTTTCATGTGGTGTCCTTGTCTGGTTTTGGTATCAGGGTAATGCTGGCCTTGTAAAATGAGTTTGGAAGTGTCTCCTCCTCTTCTGCTTTTTGGAAGAGCTTGAGAATGATGGATATTAATTCTTGTTTAAATGTTTGGTAGAATTCACCAGTGAATCTGTCTGTTCCCTGGACTTTTCTTCTTGGGAGGTTTTTGATTACCATTTCAATCTCCTTGCTAGTAATCAGTCTGTTCAGAATTTGTATTTCTTCATGATTCAGTCTTTGTATGTTATATGTTTCTAGGAATTTATCCATTTCTTCTAGGTTGTCAAATTTGTTGGCATGTAATTGTTAATAGAAGACTCTTATGATCCTTTGTATTTCTGTGGTATCAGTTGTAATGTCTCCTCTTTCATTTCTGATTTTAATTATTTGAGTTCTCTTTTTTTTTCTTGGTAAGTCTAGCTAAAGATTTGTCAATTTTGTCTATCTTTTCAAAGAGCTAGCTCTTAATTTCATTGATCTTTTCTATCATCTCTTCAGTCTCTATTTCATTTATTTCTGCTCTGATCTTTGCTATTTCCTTTCTCCTACTAACTTTGGGCTTCGTTTGTTATTTTTCTAGTTCCTTGAGATGTAAAGTTAGGTTGTTTTTTGAGATTTTTCTTGTTTCTTAATGTAGGCGTTTATTTCTATGAACTTCTCATTTAGAATTGCTTTTGCTGCATCCTGTAAGTTTTGGTATGTTGTGTTTCCATTTTCACTTGTCTTGAGAAATTTTTAATTTCTCTTTTGATTTCTTCATTGACCCAGTGATTGTTCAGTAGCATGTTGTTTAATCTCTACATATTTGTGAATTTTCTAGTTTTCTTCTTGCAATTGATTTCCAGTTTCATACCATTGTGGCTGGAAAAGATGCTTGATATGATTTAAATCTCCTTAAATTTATTAAGACTTGTTTTGTGGCCTAACATATGATCTTTCTTGAAAAATGTTCCATGTGCACTTGAGAAGAATTTGTATTCTGTTTCTTTTGGATGGAATGTTCTGTATATATCTGTTAAGTCCATCTGGTCTAATGTGTTGTTTAAGGCAAATGTTTCCTTATTGATTTTCTGTCTGAATACTCTATCCATTGATGAAAGTGGTGTATTAAAGTCCCCTACTATTGTATTGCTGTCTACTTCTCCCTTAAGGTCTGTTAATATTTGAGTGCTCCTAATATATTTGGGTGCAACATTTTGGGTGCATAAATATTTACAAATATATCCTCTTGTTGGATTGACTCCTTTATCATTGTATAATGACTTTCTTTGCCTCTGATTACAGTCTTTATTTTAAAGTCTATTTTGTCTGGATGTAAGTATAGCTACCCTGGCTTTCTTTTGGTTTCCTGTTGCATGGAATGTCTTTTTCTGTCCCTTCACTTTCAGTCTGTGTGTGTCTTCACATATTAAGTGAGTCTTTTGTAGGAAGAATATAGATGGGTCTTGGTTTTTTATCCATTCAGCCACTCTATGTCTTTTGATTGGTGAATTTAGTCCATTTACATTTAAAGTAGCTATTGATAGGTATGCACTTATTGCCATTTTGTTAATTGTTTTCTGGCTGTTTTATAGTTCTTATGTTCCTTTTTTCTTCTCTTGCTCTCTTCCTTTGTGATTCGATGGTTTTCTTTAGTGATATGCTTAGATTCCTTTCTTTTTATCTTTGTGTATCTACTAAAGGTTTTTGCTTTGTGATTACCATGAGACTTACATATGATAACGTATAACAGTCTATTTTAAGTTGATAACTTAAGTTTGAATGCATTCTAAAGCTCTACATTTTTACTCTTACCCCACCATGTTTTATGTTTTGATGTCAGATTTTACACTTTTTATCTTGTGTATCCCTTAACTAATTATTGTAGTTATAACTGTTTTTACTACTTTTGTCTTTTAACCTTCATACTACCTTTATGAGTGATTAATCCACAACCTTTACAACATTAAGTTATTCTAAATTTTACTATATATTTACCTTTACCAGTGAGATTTATACTTTCATATGTTTTCCTATTAGTAATTGGCACCCTTTCTTTTCAGCTTAGAGAAGTCCCTGTAATATTTCTTGTATGGCCAGTTTAGTGATGATGAACTCTTTTAGCTTTTGCTTATCTGGAAAAATCTGTTATCTGTCCTTCAATTCTGAATGTCAACTTTCCTGTGTAGAGTATTCCTGCTTGGAAGTTATTTTCTTTCAGCACTTTGAACATATCATGTCAGTCTCTTCCAGTCTGTGATGCTTCTGCTGAAAAATTTGCTGATAATCTTATGGAGATTCCTTTGTATGCCACAAATTATTTTTCTCTTGCTGATTTTAAGATTCTCTCATTTTCTTTAACTTTTTACATTTCAATTATAATGTGTCTTGATGTGGCTCTTTTTGGGTTCATCTTATTTGGAACTCTCTAGTCTTCCTGGATCTGGATGTCTGTTTGCTTCCCCAAGTTAGGAAAGTTTTCAGCCATTATTTCTTCAAATGTTTTCTGCCCTTCTCTCTTCTCCTTTGGGACCCCTAGAATGTGAATGTTAGCCCACTTGATGTTGTTTCATAAATCCCTTAAGCTATCTTCACTTTTTTTTTACTCTTTTTTATTTTTGCTGCTGTGATTGGGTGAGATCCAGTGCCCCGTCTTTGAGTTCATGGATCCTTTCTTCTGCTTCATCTAGTCTGTTGTTGAACACCTTTAGTGTATTTTTCAGTTCGGTTATTGTATTCTTCAGCTCTGTGACTTCTATTTGGTACTTATACTTTCAGTCTCTTTGTTGAAGTTCTCACCTTGTCGATCATTCTCGAGTTTGGTTAGCATCTTTATGACCATTATTTTGTACTCTATCAGGTACAGCACTTAGCTCCATTTCATTAATGATATTTTTTTTGAGATTTTTGTCTTGTTCTTTCGTTTGGAAAATAGTCCTTTATTTCTTCATTTTGCTTGACTCTCTGTGTTAGTTTCTATGCATTAGATAAAACAGCCACCCCTTCCAGTCTTGATGTAGTGGCCTCATGTAGGAGATGAACTTTATCATTCAACCCTTGCCTAGCTCTCAGTTATCTCTCAAACCTTTGTGATTGTCCAAGCAGCCTTTTTATTCTGAGTGCCTCCCAGTAGTTGAGGATATGCCAAGAACTGTCAGTGTCGCAAAGGGGAGGATCTCACCTAGGTTCAGGCTGATTGGAATCTAGGCCTCAGGTAGCAGCTTTTAAAGTATGCAAATATATACAGCCTTTTGGGACTGCAAGCATAAGTCCTTCTGGCTACCAGAGTCAGGCTGTATAGAGGTGTCTCTTGGCCAGCAGTCACAAAAATCAGGGCTCCAGCTGAGTTTACTCACCTCCTCCCATGCTCAGCTAGTTTTTAAATATTTTTCAGAGGAAATTCTTCCTTATCTAGGTGTAGATTAGGTATGTCCATGGGAGGAGGTGAGTTCAAAATCTCCCTACATTGCCATCTTGAACCAAAACTGCCTATAATCATTTTTCTTTTTCTTTTTTTTGGTGAGGAAGATTCACCCTGAGGTAACATCTGTTGCCAATCTTCCCCTTCCTTCCCTTGAGGAAGATAAGCCCTGAGCTAACATCCATGCCAACCTTCCTCTATTTTGTATGTGGAATGCCTCCACTGCATGGCTGATGAGTGGAGTAGGTCCATACCTGGGATCTGAAGTGGAGCATGTGGAACTTTAACCACTCAGCCATGGGGCCAGCTCCGTAATCATTTTTATTGCTGTAGAATTGGTAATAATGTCCCTACTTTCGTTTGATTTTAGTAATTGGGATCTTCTCTCTTTTTATCTCTGTCCATGCAGCCCTAGGTTTGTCAGTTTTGTTGATCTTTTCAAAGAACTAACTTTGGTTTCATTGATTTTCTCTATTGTTTTTCTATGCTCAATTTTCTTTATCTTTGCTCCAATCTTTATTATTTCCTTCCTTCTGCTAGCTTTGGATTTAGTTTCTTCTTCTTGTACCTTAAATTGTAAAGTTAGGGCCGGCCCCGTGGCTTAGCAGTTAAGTGCGTGCACTCCGCTACTGGCGGCCCAGGTTCAGATCCCGGGCGTGCACTGATGCACCGCTTGTCTGGCCATGCTGAGGCCACGTCCCACATACAGACACTAGAAGGATGTGCAACTATAACATACAACTATCTACTGGGGCTTTGGGGGAAAAAAAAAGGAGGAGGATGGGCAATAGATGTTAGCTCAGAGCCTGTCTTCCTCAGCAAAAAGAGGAGGATTAGCATGGATGTTAGCTCAGGGCTGACCTTCCTCACACACACACACAAAAAATTGTAAAGTTAGTTTGTTGTTGATTAGACATCTTTGTTTTTTTTAATGTAAGTGGTTATAGCTTTAGATTTTTCCCTTAGCTCCAATGTTGATGTCTTCCATAAGTTTTGATATATTGTGTTTTTATTTTCATTTGTCTCTGATTATTTTTATATTTCCCTTGTGATTTGTTCTTTGATCTATTGGTTGTTTAAAAGCATTTTAATTTCCATAATTTTGTGAATTTTTTAGTTTTCTTGTTGTTAATGATTTCTAACTTCATCCCATTGTGGTCAGAGAAGACACTTTATGTGATACTATCTTTTAAAGTCTACTGAGACTTAATATGTGGCCTAACATATTTTCTATCCTGGGAAATGTTTCATGTGTAATTAAGAAGAAAGTGTATTCTGTTGTTGGGTAGTGTATTCTGTATATGTCTGTAATGTCTAGTTGGTTTATTGTGTTAAGTCCTCTATTTCTTTACCTACCTTCTGTTTGGTTGTTTTGTCTATTATTTGAGAAGGGTATTGAAGTCTCCAACTATTATTGTAGATACAGTTATTTTTCCCTTCAGTTCTGTCAGCTTTTGCTTCATATGTCTATATATTTGGATTAAACAACATAAATTTATTTCTCACAATTCTGGAGGCTGGAAGTCCGAGATCAGGATGCCAGCATGATTGGATTTTGGTGAGAGCACTCTTCGTGGCTTGCAGACAGCTGCCTTCTCCATTGTCTTTTCTTATAAGGGCATTAATCCCATCATAAGGACCTCACACTCATGACCACATCTAACCTTCGTTACTTTCCAAAGGCCCTGCCTCCAAATACCATCACTTGGGGGTGGGGTTTAAGGCTTCAATATATGAATTTGGGAGGCAGGAACACCAGCATTCAGTCCCTAACAGTTCTGCCTTCTGATACTTGGAATGCCACCATTGGATGCTCAACCCTTTGATTAAATGTTGCTTCTTCCTATGTCCCTAAAGTGCCTAGATGGGAACATTAATTTTTAAATCTTTTTTTATTGAGGTAACATTAATTTATAACATTATGTAAATTTCAAGTGTACATCATTATATTTCAACTTTTGTATAGACTATATTGTGTTCACCACCAAAAGTCTAGTTGCCATCTGCCACTGTACACATGAACCCCTTGATATATTATGACAGTCTCTTATTAGGTACATAAATGTTTTTAATTCCTATATCTTTTGTCTCTTGTAATCTTTTTTGATTTAAAGTCTATTATGTCTAATATACTATTTGCATTGAATGTCCTTTTCTATTCCTTCACTTTCAACTTGTTTGTGTCTTGGATCTCAAGTGAGTCTCCTATGGACAGCGTATAGTTAGAGCATATATTTTTATCCATTTTGCATTCTCTGTTTTTTATTGGAGAATTTATTCTATTTACACTTAAAGTAATTACTGATAAGGAAGAACTTACTTCTGTCATTGTGTTGTTTTTTATATGCCTTATAACTTTTGTCCCTCATTTCCTGCATTATTGTTGATCTTTTGTAGTGAAATGTTTAAATATCTTTCTCATTTCCTTTTGTGTATATTCTATAGCTATTTTTTGTGGTTACCATGGGATTATATTTAACATCCTAAGTTATAATACTCTGATTTGAATTTATACTAGCTTAGCTTCAATAACATACAAAATTCTGATCCTTTGCAGCTCTGTTCCCACTCTTTTCAATTGTTGATGTTAAAATTACGTATTCAGGGGGCCAGCCTGGTGGTGTAGTGGTTAAGTACATGTGCTCTGCTTTGGCGGCCCAGGGTGTGTGGGTTCCGATACTGGGTGCGCACTGATGCACTGCTTGTCAAGTCATGCTGTGGCAGCGTCCCATATAAGTAGAGGAAGATGGGAACAGATGTTAGCCCAGGGCCAATCTTCCTCAGCAAAAAGAGGAGGATTGGCAACAGATGTTAGCTCAGGCCTAATCTTCCTCACACACACACACACACACACACACACACACAAAAATTATATATTTATACATTTTGGGCCACAAAACATAAACCAAAAATTCTTTTAAATACATTAGTCTCTTAAATTATGTAGGAAACAAAATATGGAGTTACAAACCAATGTTAAAATAATATTAGCTTTTATTATTGCCTGTGTATTTACTTTTATTGAGATCTTTATTTCTCCATATGGCTTTGGGTTAGTGTCTAATGTCCTTTCATTTCACCTTGCAGGACTCTCTTGAGTATTTCTGCAGGCAGATCTAGTGGTCATATACTCCTTCAGCTTTTGCTTATCTAGGAATGTCTTAATTCACCCCTCAGTTTTGAAGGACAGTTTTGCCCAATATAGGATTCTTGGTTGACAAGTTTTTTCTTTTATCATTTTGAATAAATCAGCTACTGTTTTCTGGTCTCTGAAGTTTCTGATGAGAAATCTGCTGATAGTCTTATTGAAGATCCCTTGTATCTGATTATTCATGTCTTTCTTGCTGCTTTTAAGTTTCACTCTTTGTCTTTGTTTTTGAATGTTTGATTATAATGTGTCTAGGTGTAGGTCTCTTTGAGTTCAGTTTATTTGGAGTTTATTGAGCTCCTTTGATGTTTATATTCGTATCTTTCATCAAATTCAGGAAGTTCAGCCATTATTTCTTCAAATATTCTGTCCATCCCTTTCTCTGTCTCTCTCCTTCTGGGATTCCCATGATGCATATGTTGGTTGGTTTGCTTGATGGTGTCTCATACACCTCTTATGTTCTGTTCACTTTTCTTCAATCTTTTTTCTTTCTGTTGCTCAGACTAAATAATTTCCATTGTCCTATCTTAAAGTTCACAGATTCTTTTGTCTTTTCAAATGTGCCTTTACATCATCCTGGTGAATTTTTCATTTCAGTTATTGTACTTTTCAGCTCCAGAATTTCTTTTTGGTTTCTTTTCAGATTTCCTTTCTCTTTATAGATATTTCCATTTTGTTTACACATCATTTTCTTGACTTTTCTCACATCTTCTTTTAGTTCTTCGAGCATCTTTAAGACAGTTCCTTAAAATCTTTGTCTAGTAGATCTGCTATTAGGTCTTTTTCAGGGACATTTTCTATTGGTTTATATTTTTCTTTGAATGGGCCACATTTTCCTGTTTCTTTGTATGACTTGTGATTTTTTTGTTGTAATCTGGCCATTTGAATCTAATAATATGGTAACTCTGGAAATCAGATTCTCCCCCTCCTTCAAAGTTTGCTGTTCTTGTTATTGTTTTTGTTTATTTATTTATATATTTTTGGGCTGTCTCTGTGCCTAGGGTCAGCCTCAGGTGTTAACTTCAGGTCTTCTCAGATCTTTTCTGGGCCTTTTCCTGGGCAAGTATGGTTATTTTCTAATTTTTCCCATATATGCAGTTGTTTTTGAATGTCCTGGTTCTTAATGGCTGGCTCCTGAAAAGGAAAATAATGACAAATCAGGAAGGAAAAAAGGGTGCTTCTTTTAAAAATCCCCTTGAAGTTACTTCAACTGGAAGGGGAGGGTCTTGCAACAATGAAGAGGTGCAACAACAACCTTCTGTCTGTCTCTTTGTCTGTACCTTTGTGACCATAAGCAGCAATCAGTGATCAGAGCACAGATCTCCAATATTTGTAGAATAGGGTCCTCTTTGCCCACAGTGGCACCCACATGCTTGTCTGCAAGCTGCTCCAGGAATATGTGGACAGCTACCTGCCATGTGGCTGGAGGTGGGGAATTGGTTGCTGCTACTGCGCTGAGAGCTAAAATTGACAGAAATTAGCCACAATTTATCATCCAAGTCTTCCCTGGAATTTGAAAGTCTTAAACTGACTCCAGAGTTCCAAAATATTTACATCAGACTGATTTTGCCATTGCAATTATTGTCTAGGAGGGAAGACAGATTCCGGTTGCTTCCTATGCCCTCATCTTCCCAGAATCTTCTTCTTGACAGATTCTTTTAAAGTTTAATTACAAAGATTTAATTATAGGCCATCTAAGAAAGTTAAAAGATAAATTTTAGTTTTATTTCAATGACATACCAATAGTAGTAGCAGCTCTATGAATACCTGTTGAGTAGATTAAGTACATCTAGGGAATTGAAGAGGAGTATCAGAAAGATCACCTACTACGGACTGAGGGTTTATGTCCCCCCTCCACCTGCCCAATTCATATGTTAAAATTCTAACTCCCAATGTGATGGTATTGGAGGTGGGGCCTTTGGGAGTTGCTTAAGTCCTCATGAACGGGATTAGAGCCCTTGTAAGAAGAGACATGAGAGCTTTCTTCCTCTCTCTGCTCTCCATCACATAAGGATACAACAAGAAGACAGCCATCTGCAAATAAGGAAGCAAGGCCTCACCAGAAAGCAGATCTTATGGCACCTTGATCTTGGATTTCCCAGCCTCCAGAACTGTGAGAAATAAATCTTTGTTTTTTAAGCTACCTAGTTTATGTTATTCTTGTTATAGCAGCCTGAACTGACTAAGACGTGATCTTAAGTTGCATGGTCTCTTTTGGGCTGTCATAATTTGGTTGCATTTATGAAAATCTCTTGGGCAAGGACAAGACCATACTTCTAAAGGCAATTAAGACTACCTCCACTACTTCTCTCCTAGTTTAAAATTTCTCCCTTGGAAGGCTTCACTAAAAATAGGAATGATGATTTAGGAACTTTGTATTTCAGGGCTGAAATTGGAAGGCTGTTCCAGCTTTTCTTGCAGGATAAGTAAGATTCTAGAGCTCCCTCACTGTGTTGTTATTTCTGCCTTTTCAATATTCTCTCCCTCTTCTTTCAGCTCAGCATTATACATATTCTGGCATTTAAAAAAAAATGTGCAATACAAAGAGAGATTTCCCTGACCTTCATTGGTACCACAGGGCTGGAAGCAGAACTCAATTGATAAGTATTTAACATTTCACCATTAGTTTTATTTAGTTTATTTCTAACTTTTTCAAGTTACTCATATTCACCTAACTTTACAGATTGTACAAGAACATATAGTTGGAGATATATATATATCTCTATATAACTATATATATATAACAAAATAATTATATATATACTTACAAACTCATGATTGTCTTCTATTAATAAAAAAAGTGTTAAAATTTTTCATAGACTTATAAACTCACAAGTGTTACCTTTTAGCCTTAATAATCCCAGAACCATTGCTTTATTCAAATTAGAAGGTTACTCTTTGTATTCACTTCGCTAGTCTTATTTTCTTTTCAACACAAATGATGCAAGAATATACTCTTGCTGGCAATTTCTCTAAGAGTAAGTTGTCAGACAAAACCAAAATCTAACAGCTAGAAATTTATGGACACAGAGCAATGTTTCCATGTGCCTCACTGGAATATTTTTATAAGAAGATTTCGCTTTATTCTTCAGCTGTTTCGTTCCCTTTGTTCTGAAATAAATTAATTTTAAAAGCTCATGAAAGAAGGAAGGGAGAGAGGAAGGAATAGAGGAGTGAGGGAGCAAGGAAGGAAAGAGGGAAGGCAGGACTTCACTCAGCTGTCCTTAACTTTTAATATTCAGATAAGTTCTGGCAGCATAGGAAATGGGAAGGACTTCTGTCTTATTATCAATTCTTTTCCTTTCCCAGTCAATGATCTCAAAGCTGCAGAGGAAATGAAAAATAGTTTCTATTCTCAAAAAGGCAAAGTATACTTAGATCATCCAATTACTTGGCACAAGGCTGGATTCAATAAGTAGCTGAAATAAATCAAAAGGTAAGGTTTAAAGTTATTAACACTCCTAATAGAAAATTATGTTGTCTAGAACTTTCACTGCTTCTATAAATCTTTTAAAGTAAGAGTAGGAGTGGTGGAGATTACACAATATAAAAAATTAAATTGGCATGTGTTTTGGCTCCTCAAATCTAGTAATTAGTTAAACAACTTTGCTCTCAATATTTTGAGTTATAATTGACTTAAGATGTTATTTTGATTTGTAGTTGCTCTGGAATAGGAAACAGTTTTGAAACATTTACTTTCTAAAGACCTAAAAACTAGCTAGCTAACTAAATAACTAGTTCTTGGTACGAGACATAAAAAAATGTTCTCAAGATATTCAGGTGTGATTGGCTTTTACGTTTCCTAATCAGTGCTTCTATATTAGGGCCTAAACATGAGAGCTAATTCTTCTTGATCTTTTGAGTTGGCATTCTTTATTTGGCTTTGTGAAAACAACTCACAGCTATGTAAATATCATTTAATAATCTCTTCACTGTAGGAAGAGCATCTCATTTGTGTAGCACTGTACAAAGTGCTTTCACATCATCATTTGATTTTTATGACTATGAACTAGATAGGAAAGGTATTGTTATTCACGAATTCAGTATGTTCATTCAATAACGAATGACAGGCGTTGGGGGTACGTAGTGAACCAGACAAGGCCCTATTCTCATGGAGCTTGTGTACTAGTGGGGAGAGACAGAGAAAAAAACAAATAAATATAGATTTATGTCAATTCTACGCAGAAAAGTTAAGCAGCGTAAAAGGGACAGGGAATATGGGAAATCCCCATTTATGCTACTTTGTTTAGAGTCATCAGGAAAAACCTCTCTGATGAGATGACATTTGGGCAAAGGATTCCAGAGGAAGACTATTCCAGGCAGAGGAAACAGTAAATATAAAGGCCTGGAGAAGGGAATACTTCTTGGTGTATTCAATTCTATAATAAAAGGAATTATAGGAGAGGAGATGTGACTGGAGTGAAGTGAGCAATGGAAGAATGGTAAAAGACAAAGCCTGTTTCAGAGGAAATAAGTAAACAGGCTATGAGTAAGATTAGCCAAGTTGCTCTTGATCATTCAGTAAGTGACGGAATTGAATTCAAACCCAGGTCCCCTGACTCCAAATCCTGTTTGTGAAACATTTTACTTCAATGACATGACAGTAGTAGTTGCTCTATTAGTGCTTGTTGGGTGGATTTGGTGCATCTAGGGAACTTAAGAGGAGTATCAGGTAATATGCTGATACAGTATATTATCAGTATATTGTAGACACCAATATACAGTAAAAGATAATGTTAATTTGCCTGACCTCTTTTGGAGCTGTTATAATTTGGAGCATTTATGAAAATCTCTTGGTCAAGGATAAGACCAGAACGCAAATGGTCAACTAAATAGGCAACAAAGTCCTCCCACTACTTCTTTCCTAGTTTAAAATTTCCCCCTTAAAAGATTTCATTCAGCTGTCCTTAACCTTTAATATTGAGACAACAATTTCTGACAGCAAAGTAAATGGGAAATAGAGTAAATATTAAAATTTGAAAGAAACTCTATGAGATTATTGGACTGTGTGTATGTGTGTGGTGTGCATGTGTGTATATATATATATATATATATATATACACACACACACACACACAGAGAAAAATATGTGTACATACGGTTACATACACATACATACATATGTGTATAGATATACATAAACATACACCACCCCCTCATGGGAAACTTTAACTGCTAATGTTAGTGGTAGTAGTAGATATAAATGATGATATAGATATCATAACATCAAAAGGTATCCATTCCAATAAAATCTACTCATTGAGTTCATACTGTAATCATGGGTTAAATCAGACTAATATGAATTATAAATGTAAATTTTCAATAATAATATAATACCATAACAATATGCAAACATTAAAGATAAGAGTATTATAATAACAATAGAATTAGGTAAGCAAGAGTTCACGTCCCTTGGAAACATAATATTATTGCCTGTTAAGTGATGAATTAATACATGATTTTGACTGAGCATTGAGCTAGCTCTCTCTTAGCATACTTTTAAAAGACCTAGCATTACTTAATCAGTTTTTATAGGAAATTATCAATTATTTTGCTTTAGAGATTGCCATATAGTATCCAACACAATGGCTTAAACATTGATTGGGAGACAGCATGGAGTGGTGTTTGAGAGAACACAGCCTCTGGATTCAGGTTAAGTTGAAACCCAGCTCCACACTTATTAGCTGTGTGAGCTTAGACATGTCTTAAGTGTCCTCATCTGTAAACTAGTTTAATAATAATATCCACCTTACAGGGTTAGTGAGGCTTAATGTTAGTTAATACACATGTAAAGTGCTTAGAACAATCCTTACACATAGTAAGAACTAAAGAGGTGTTAACACTATTTTTATTAACATGAAAGATGTTTGTTGAATTTAATTAATTTCTTGCAGATAAGATTAGTTGATTTAAAAATAGTTCAAATGTGTACTAATAAATGTGATTTCTATACTATTATGGTGAGCTTGAGGTTTAGGGAATTGTTTCTCCATGTCTGACTTGCAGGCATATTTACTCACTAACACCATTCAAGAATAATTTCTCCATCTCTTTTCTCTCCCAAGTGTGATAGATATAATAACTGTTCCCATGAGGCAGAAACTTGGAGCTTTCTCCTTTTTACTCAATGATCAGTTATGTTTGTCTTTGAAGTCAGCTTCCTTCTTTTCTAAAAGGAAAATCTAAAAAGGAAATTTAGCCTGCTTAGTTTGGCAGTGTTTTTTAAATGTTTTAAAAATGTGGGTTGTAAATCAATTTAGTGGTTTGCAGTCAATTTAAAAAAATTTTTAAAAAATGAGAGTGCATCACATAAAGTAAAGTTAAGTATTATTTCACGAAGCATTACACACACTTATGTGCATTTATAAATATGTTTCTACACGTGTAACACATATGAAAGACAACACGTGTTGTGATTAAGGGCATGGACTCTGGAGCCATGCTGCCTGTATTCAAATCCCAGCTTGGCTACTTGTCTTTGCACAAGTTTCTATGTGCCTCAGTTTACTCAAAATGAAGAAAATAAAAGTACCTACTTCACAGGTCTGTTGGGAGGATTAAGTGAGTTAACATATGTAAACACCTTAAACTTTATAAGGCTCTATCTATCTATCTATCTATCTATCTATCTACGTATCTATCTATCTACCTACCTATCTACCTATCTATCCTCACACATATACAGATGTACACACAGGTATTTGTATATCCATATATCTATACCTGTATCTTTACAAATATACCTACACACATATATTTGCAACATACAGAGTAAGATCCATATAAATGTTAGTTATTATTAATTATATATGTGTGTGTGTATACTGTGTTCTAACGTAAAACATGTTTCTTACTGTGAGTTGCGGCCAAAAGAGTTTGAAAGCTGCTGGTTTATCAAGTGGAAGCTGATATTGTTAGTGGATTTGGAGTGAAGAGACTCTGATCTTGGTCAATACCCTGTCAATCCCTGTATTACCTGGAATGTGTCATTTGACCTCTCTGTCATTATCTTTCTCTTAAAGGTGATTGGGCACTACATTATACTAAATGTGCCAACAGACAGTATAATTCTATGTTTCCATTAACCTTTCTGGCTCTTCCTTTTCTTTTCTCTCCTATATGAGCAAAATGGGAAGTTCTGTATAGATTGCAGCATTATGAGTTTTATCCTTGGCTAGAATGATTGAATGAGGATTAAGTACTTGAGGAAAAGACATGCAATACGGACTCTCCAAATGGGATAGTGACCAACTGACCTCATCTGATCTTTCTTCTGAGGGAAAGTTGAATGTGAGAAGACAGGCAACATTATGGATGCATAGAGAGAGACATCAGAATGGAAGAGGATCAGAGCAGTATTGCTATAGTACCCTTCAAATTGTAACAGGGGAAAAATGGTCTGTAGAATCAGGTGCTGGTGGCATAGTTGTGCTTGGGGAGAGAACCAGCACAAACTGCCTTTGATTAGCTATTATGGTTGTGGAAAGACTGATCCTCAGGACATGCCCTGGGTGGGTTATAAGTGAGATAGAGAAAGAGAGTTGAGGTTGGGGTGAGCCAGGAAAGGAGATGAATCAAAGAAGAGACAAAGGGGCCCCAGGAACATGAGAAGGTAGAGCTTAAATATAAGAGACAACCACTGAAACTTTCCTGGAAGCAGGTTGAGAACTTTTAAAATAACAGGGATGTCTAATCTTCAGTTTTTTGTTGCTGTGCCACACTGAGGTGCAACCCCTCTCTATTGCCCCAGACCCTCAGCCTTGAGTCAGTAGTGTTCCAGAAGAAAAGGTGATTAAGAAGAGTCCATCAGCTTGATATAAGGAAGAAAGTGAAATACAGAAGATTTAGTGGAAACAGGAACTCAGAGTTGAAATATAACCCCCATCAGGCACCCAGAGATATTAGAAGGGATGCCAGGTTTCCCAATGCGGAACAGAAGTTTGAGCCAATTTACTTAAATCTTGGAAGACAAGATGAGTCAAGCAAGTGCAAGACTTGGGGGCTTTCAAGTGGCTGATACATGATATGATACCATAACTCTCTGTCACTTAGAATGGTGTTTTCCAAGGAATGTCTCTGAGCACTAGCTTTGTAAGTTTCTCCTCCCCAGTAAGGGTTTTGTGATGGAATAAGTTTGGGAAGCGATGGACACTCTACCGCTCAACTTCCCTTGAACTTCCCTGAAGTTCGCATTAGCACATTATAACTCTGGGAAGTCTAGCTGTGAAGATTAAGATTACCAAGTTGCCTTCCTTCAAACCTAAAAGAAGCAGAGAAACACACTGTAGTTTCTAACTACTTGCTAGATTTTTCTATCTTGAGTTCAAAGAGGCGTTACCAAATCAATATGTACAAAACTAAATTTATTGTCTTCCCTATGAAGTGCGTTTATCTTCTTGTTTTAACCATTTTGGTTAACAAGATCACCACCACCTAAGTCATCACACTTAGAAATCTCAGTCATCATTTATTTTTGACACTTTGCTCTCCCTCACACCTGCCACATGCATATGATCCATTTAATTCATTATCAGATATTCTTGATGCTTGTAAAACACTTATATATCCCTTGCTACATGCCAGACTCTCTAAAATTTTAATATATGTTGAATATTTAAGATACATTGAATCCTCACAGCAGGAAATTGTATTTCCATATACCAAGCAGCAAACAATTAGAAATTGAAATTAAAACAAAATACCATTTACAATAGCATCAAAAAATACAAAATTCTTAAGGAGAAATCTGACCAAATATGTGAAAAACCTATACACTGGAAACTACTAAATATTGTTGACAGAAATAATGGAAATGTCAATAAATGGAGAGGTCTACCTTGTGCATAGTCTGGAAGGTAGACTGGAATGGAAGACTCAACATTGTTAAGATGTCAGTTCTCCCCATATTGATCTATAGATTCAACACAATCCCAATTAAAATCTCAGCAGACTAATTTGGGTAGAAATTGGCAAGCTAAGTCTAACATTCATATGGGAATGTCACGGACCTAGAATAACTAAAAAAACTTTAAAATAATAAGAAGAAAGCTAGAGGGCTACACTACATGATTTTAAACACTATTATTATGTTATAGTAATCAAAACAATGTGGTATTGGCCTGAAGAGAGACAATTACATCACAGGAACAAACTAGAGAGTTCTGAAATAGACCCACATATATACGGACAATTGATTTTTTTTACATCAGCGCAAAGGCAATACAATAGAGAAAGGATAGCTTTTTTTTTTATTGATGTCAAATTAGTTTATAACATTGTGAGATTCCAGTTGTACATTATTATTTGTCAGCCACCATATAAATGTGCCTCTTCACCCCTTGTGCCCCCCACCACCAAACTGTTCTCTCTGTCTGTGTGTTAGTTTATATTCCATATATGAGTGGAATCATGCACTGTTTGTCTTTCTCCTTCTGGCTTATTTCACTTAACTTAATACCCTCCAGGTCCATCAATGTTGTTGCAAATGGGACGATTTTGTCTTTTTTTATGGCTGAGTAGTATTCCATGGTATATATATACCACATCTTCTTTATCCAGTCATCAGTCGAGGGACACTTTGGTTGCTTCCATGTCTTGGCTATAGTGAATAATGCTGCGATGAACATAGGTGTGCATAAGCCTCTTTGGATTGTTGATTTCAGGTTCGTTGGGTAGATTCCCAGTAGTGGGATAGCTGGATCATAAGGTATTTCTATTTTTAATTTTTTGAGGAATCTCCATACTGTTTTCCATAGTGGCTGCACCAGTTTGCATTCCCACCAGCAGTGGATTAGGGTTCCCATTTCTCCACAGCCTCCCCAGCATTTGTTGTTTTATGTCTTGGTGATTATAGCCTTTCTAATGAGTGTAAGATGATACCTTAGTGTGGTTTTGATTTGCATTTCCCTGACGATTAGTGATGTTGAGCATCTTTTCACGTGCCTATTGGCCATCTGTATATCTTCTTTGGAGAAGTGCCTGTTCATTTCCTCTGCCCATTTTTTGATCAGGTTGTTTGTTTTTTTGTTATTCAGTTGTGTGAGTTCTTTATATATTGTGGAGATTAATCCCTTGTCAGATATGTGGCTTGCAAATATTTTTTCCCACCAGGTGGATTCCCTATTCCTTTTGATCCTGGTTTCACTTGCCTTGTAGATGCTCTTTAATCTGATGAAGTCCCACTTGTTTATTTTTTCTTTTGTTTCCCTTGTCTGACTAGACATGGAATTCAAAAAGATCCCTTTATGGCTGATGACGAGAAGTGTACTACCTATATTTTCCTCCATGAGTTTTATAGTTTCAGGTCTCACTTTCAGGTCTTTGATCCATTTTGAGTTAATTTTTGTGTATGGTGAAAGAGTATGGTCTACTTTCATTCTTTTGCAACTGGCTGTCCAGTTTTCCCAGCACCATTTATTGAAGAGAATTTCCTTTCTCCACTGTATGTCCTTAGCTCCTTTGTCAAAGATTAGCTGCCTGTAGATATGAGGTTTTATTTCTGGATTTTCAATTCTGTTCCATTGATCTGTGTGTCTGTTTTTTTACCAGTACCATGCTGTTTTAATTACTATCACTTTGTAGTATGTTTTGAAGTCAGGGATTGTTATGCCTCCAGCCTCATTCTTCTTTTTCAGGATTGCTTTAGCTATTTGGGGCCTTTTGTTGCCCCATATGAATGTTAGTATTCTTTGTTCTATTTCTGTGAAGAATGTCCTTGGGATTCTGATTGGGGTTGCATTGAATCTGTAGATTGCTTTAGGTAGTATGGACATTTTAACTATGTTTATTCTTTCAATCCAAGTGCATGGAATATTTTTCCATTTCTTTATGTCATTATTGATTTCACTCAATAATGTCTTACAGTTTTCATTGTATAGGTCTTTCACTTCCTTGGTTAAATTTACTCCTAGATATTTTATTCTTTCTGTTGCAATTGTAAGTGGGATTTTCTTCTTGAGTTCTCTTTCTGTTAGTTTGTTGTTGGTATATAGAAATGCAACTGATTTTTTCAGTTGATTTTGTATTCTGCCACTTGGCTGTAGTTGTTGATTATTTCTAATAGTTTTCTGATGGATTCTTTAGGGTTTTCTATATATAAGATCATGTCATCTGCAAACAGCGAGAGTTTCACTTCTTTGTTGCCTATTTGGATTCCTTTTATTCCTTTTTCTTGCCTGATTGCTCTGGCCAGAACCTCCAGTACTGTGTTGAATAGGAGTGGCAAGAGTGGGCACCCTTGTCTTGTCCCTGTTTTCAGAGGGATGGCTTTCAGTTTTTCCCCATTGAGTATGATGTTGGGTGTGGGTTTGTCATATATGGCCTTTATTATGTTAAGGTACTTTCCTTCTATACCCATTTTGTTGAGAGTTTTTATCATACATGGATGTTGGATCTTGTCAAAAGCCTTCTCTGCATCTATTGAGATGATCATATGGTCTTTATTTCTTGTTTTGTTAATGTGGTGTATCACATTGATTGATTTGCAGATGTTGAACCATCCCTGTGTCCCTGGTATAAATCCCACTTCATCATGGTGTATGATCTTTTTAATGTATTACTGTATTTGGTTTGCCAATATTTTGTTGAGGAGTTTTGCATCTGGGTTCATCAGGGATATTGGTCTGTAGTTTTCCTTCTTAGTACTGTCTTTGTCTGGCTTTGGTATCAGGGTGATGTTGGCCTTGTAGTATGTGTTAGGAAGTGTTCCATCTTCCTCTATTTTTTGGAATAGTTTGAGAAGGATAGGTATTAAATCTCCTTTGAATGTTTGGTAAAACTCTCCAGAGAAGCCATCTGGTCCTGGACTTTTATTTTTTGGGAGGTTTTTGATTACTGTTTCAACATCTTTACTTGTGATTGGTCTATTCAGGTTCTCTATTTCTTCTTGATTCAGTTTTGGGAGGTTGTACGAGTCTAAGAATTTATCCATTTCTTGTCGATTGTCCAATTTGTTGGAATATAGTTTTTCATAGTATTCTCTTATAATCCTTTGTATTTCTGTGGTATCCATTGTGATTTCTCCTCTTTCATTTCTAATTTTATTTATTTGAGCCTTCTCTCTTTTTTTCTTGGTGAGTCTGGCTAAGGGTTTGTCAATTTTATTTATCTTCTCAAAGAATCAACTTTTTGTTTCATCGATCCTTTCTACTGTTTTTTGGGTTTCAATTTTGTTTATTTCTGCTCTAATTTTTATTATTTCCCTCCTTCTCCTGACTTTGGGCTTTGTTTGTTCTTCTTTTTCTAATTCTCTTAAGTGTAGTTTAAGATTGCTTATTTGGGATTTTTCTTGTTTGTTAAGGTGGTCTGTATTGCTATGAATTTCCTTCTCAGGACTGCTTTTGTTGCATCCCATATGAGTTGGTATGGTGTATTTTCATTTTCATTTGTTGCCAAATATTCTTTGATTTCTCCTTTAATTTCCTCAATGATCCATTTGTTGTTCAGTAGCATGTTGTTTAGTCTCCATATCTTTGTCACTTTCCCAGCTTTTTTCTTGTAGTTGATTTCTAGTTTCATAGCATTATGGTCAGAAAAGATGCTTGTTATAATTTCAATCTTCTTAAATTTATAGAGGTTTGCCTTGTTTCCCAACATATGGTCTATCCTTGAGAATGTTCCATGCATGTTTGAGAAGAATGTGTAATCTGTTCTTTTTGGATGGAGTGCTCTCTATATATCTATTAAGTCTATCTGGTTTAGTTTTTCATTTAAGTCCACTATTTCCTTATTGACTTTCTGTCTGGATGATCTATCCATTGATGTAAGTGGGGTGTTAAGGTCCCCTACTATTATTGTGTTGTTGTTAATATCTCCTTTTAGGTTTGTTAATAGTTGCTTTACCTACTTTGGTGCTCCTGTGTTGGGTGCATATATATTTATAAGTGTTATGTCTTCTTGTGGAGTGTCCCTTTTATCATTATATATTGCCCCTCTTTGTCTCTCATTACCATTTTTATCTTGAAGTCTACTTTGTCTGATATAAGTATGGCAATACCTGCTTTCTTTTGTTTGCCATTAGCTTGGAGTAATCATCTTCCATCCCTTCACTCTGAGCCTGTGTTTATCTTTAGAGCTGAGATGTGTTTCCTGGAGGCAGCGAATTGTTGGGTCTTGTTTTCTAATCCATCCAGCCACTCTGTGTCTTTTGATTGGGGAATTCAATCCATTTACATTTAGAGTGATTATTGATATATGAGGGCTTAATGCTGCCATTTTATCTCTTGTTTTTCAGTTGTTATGTATTTCCCTTGTTTCTTGTCCTATGTATTTTGGACTGCTAATTCAGTTGGTGGCTCTCTCTAATGGCTTTCTCAGTTTTCTCTTTATTTATCATTTGTGTCTTTGATCTAATTTTTTGTTTAGTGGTTACCATGCAGTTACCATGCGGTTTGTATAAAAGATCTTGTAGATGAGATAGTCCATTCCCTGATAGCCTCTTGTTCCCTTAGTCTAAGCAGGTTTCATCCCTTTCCTCTTCCCCTTCTAAGTTGTTGTTGTCACAACTCATTCCATTATGTGTTGTGAATTTGTGGTTAAAATGAAGTGATAATATTATTTTTGATGTTTTCTTTTCCTTTATCTTTAGAGTTATAATTAAGTGTTTGCTAATCTGTTCTGATAGACAGTTGCAATTTCTGATTTTGTCTCCCTATTTAGGATAGCCTTTTCAACAAATGGTGCTGGAATAATTGGATACCTATCTGAAAAAAAGAACTTGGGTCCATACCATGCACCATATACAAAAACTAACTCAAAACGGATCATGTACCTAAATGTAAAACCTAAAACTATAAAACTTCTAGAAGAAAATATGGAAGAAAATCTTTGTGATCTTGAGTTAGGTGATATTTCTTAGACAGACACCAAAATCACAATCAATAAAAGGACAAATTGATAAATTAGACTTCATCAAAATTTAAAACTTCTGTTCTTCAGAAGACACTGTTAGGAGAGAATGAAAAGACAAGCCACAGACTGGGTAAAACTCTTTGGAAAACATATATTTGATAAAGGACTTGATTCCAGAATATATAAAGAACCCTCAAAACTCAACAATAAGAAAACAACCCAACAAAAAAATGGGTAAAAAATTTGAATAGATACTTCACCAAAAAGATATGTAGATGGCTAATAATTACATGAAAAGATGCCTAAAATCATTACTTATGAGGAAAATGTGAATTAAAAACTGCAATGAGATACCACTACATACCTATCAGAATGACTAAAATTAAAAAGATTGATCATACCAAGTGGATGTGGAAGAAGTAGAACTCTCAAATACTACTGGTGAGAATGTAAAATGGTACAATCACTTTGGAAAACAGTTTGGCAGTTATTTAAAATGTTAAATATACATCTACTACATGATCCAGCCATTCCACTCCAAGATATTTATTTACCCAAGAGAAAAGGAAATATATGCCCATTCAAAGATTTGTACACAAATGTTCATAACAGCTTTATTTATAGCCCAACCGGTAAGCAATCCAAATTTCCATCAACAGGTGAATGGATATACAAATGATAGTGTATCTATACAGTACAATACTACTCAGCAATAAAAAAGGAATGAACTGTGGATATAATCAACAACAAGGATGACTCCCGAATTATGTTGAGTGAAAGAAGCCAGTCTAAAAAGAATATATACTATATGGCTCTATTCATATAAAACTCTAGAAAATGCAAACAAGTCTGTAGTGACAGAAAGCAGATCAGCTTGTTTCAAAATGGGAGGAGTAGACAGGTGTGAAGGAGCAGAGAAGAATGGGGAAAGAGGGGATTACAAAGGGACATGAAGAAACTTGATCCATATGTTTACTATCTTGGTTATAGTGATGGTTTCATAGGTGCATGCAGATGTCAAAACTTATATTGTACACTTAAAATATATGCAGTTTATTTTATATCAATTATATCTCAATAAAAATCTTTTGAAAAAAGGTGGTTCCAACATCTGTTTGAGTGTTTGAGGTGTGGGTGGGATATTCAGGTGGGCATGTCCAGCTTGGGGTTGGAAAAGGGGGTCTGGAACTTGAGGGAGAAGCTGGGGCAAAAAAATTTAGGAGTAAATTGTCCCTCCTTCTCTCTCCCTCCTTCTTTTCTTACTTTTCTCCTTCCTCCCTTCATCTGTCCACCATAAAGATTTGAGATGGTAAATACTATTTGTATAGAGTTGATAGTTGAAGGTATAGGAAAGGCTGGTTGCATCAACGAATGGATACAAAGAAAGGTCATTGAGGAAAGAAGAATTATTGAAGAATCAGCGAAACCAGTATGATCAGAAGAATGGTAGGCACATAGGAAAAGAATTAGTAGAAGGGAATGGATGGACTACATTGTGTTTTTGCTTAGCACTGTCTATTTCTGTGAATGTTGATCTATCTTTCCAGGGCTCAAGAACATCTCCACTGGGATAAAGAACAAACAAACCAACCACAGGGATTATGTTAGTTAATGTCCTATTGTTTCTGGTAGAGCAATATGTTGTTAAAAAAACAGAAAGCAGAAAAGTAAACCTCAATAAAACCGATGTCCTTAGCAGATGGGAATCGTTTCACATGTAACCCTTCAGCTAGCTCAACAAAGCAAACAATACTTGCTTGGAACCTGCATCTTCTGTTTTTATAATTCAGACCACACGAAATGCTGAGAGCCTTTAAAGAGGCATAGTAATTTATCCTCTGATGTTTGGCATAAAGTGGGTGAAAAAATTTTAATTTCATAGAACAAGAGTAGAAAAAAAAGTGAATTACATAGAAACTATGTGAGGTCTTTAAGCAAGTGTCCTGGCTGCAGACTCTTCAAGATGCTTTTTGGCCTTTCCTGCTACCCCTGCCTGAGAAGGCCAGATGATAGTTTCCAAAAACTGCTCAGTTCTTGGATTCGTATTATACGAATGTATCAAGGAGAAATTAGTCAATTATTTCAGAGAAACAACAGGCACTTGTGGAAAAGAACCCAACAGGGTTAGAATTTCTACTTTGTTATAGTCTTTAAATTTCCTACAGCAATAAAGTGATTATTGAAACATGAAGATTCCAGGAAAGATTTAATATTAGATATTAATGTATCTTATCCAGAGTCTTCAGAAAGAAGTGGGTTGGATTTTATACCTGTGGCTAAGTTAACAGTGTTCAGGGGAGAGCAAGAACCAAAGAAAAAATAACGAACTGACCAAACTCACAAAAATAAAATGACGCTATATACCAAACACAGCATTCTATGCTGACCGGGTTGTGAGATGTCAGACAGGCCTGTGTTCCAGGCTCTGTTCTGACTCTGATTAGCTGTGTGACTTTGGACAGATTGCCAGTCTCTCTGAGCCTCTGTTCCTCTGCAAGAGGGCCCATAGTACCTACCTTTACCAATAGAGACGTGGGGAGGAGCGAGAGAAGGGATCTGTGGCGGAGTGCCTGGCCCAGATTCTCCGTAAGTGGTCATTTAGTTCCCTCCCCTTTTCCTCAGAGAAGACGCAGGGCTGACAGTGCAGGGCGCAGGCGGCAAGTTGACTGCATGGTGTAAACCAATTCTGGCCTCTGCTTCTGTGCCGCTTCTGGTCCTGTACCCTCTTTTGGCGTGTGAAGGAGAAAGGTTGATGTACACGTTTGGGTAGGGGTAGCCAGGAAAGCGACCTGTCTGGCTCTTTTCCTGCTGCCCTATGTCTTTGGCCGTGTTTCCACCAGGCTGTGGCCTCAGTGCTCGGGCCAAGCCAGGCTCGCGTGTTGAGTCCTCATGGCCGAGTGAGGAGCAGGTGAGGTGGAAGCTACGTGGGGAGCTCAGAGCCGGTATTTCCAAGTTCTTGGGAACTGCCCCGGAGAGGGCCCCAGCCTTGGTTCAGTCCGGCTTTCTCTCCACAGCAGTCAGGCTTCTCCCTGAACCTACACGCTGTCGAGGGAAGGAGCGGTCTGTGGCTTCATTACGAACGGAGACGAGAAGTCGTGTTCGGAAGAGGAGGTACTCTGTGCTGGCGCTCAGTTTTTATTTTGTCTTTAAACTTCAGGTTTTCTTTTTCACGAGGGATTTAAATTGGCTTACAGTAACAATCACAACTTGTTACATGCCACATGCTTTATATCCATTAACTCACTTAATTCTCACAACCACCTTGGAAGATACATATTAGTCCCATTGAACGGAAGAGAAAATCGAGGCTTAAACAGGTATTAGGACTTGCGCAAAGCAACGTAGTGACCATAGTATTAGAGCCTAGATGTATTTCATTTAAGAGCTGTTAAACATTTTGTCTCTCAATCATATTTACCTGCATCTCCACTCCCCTCACCTCACCTCTGACCCCCCAAAAGACATCCTGGCCTGGGGCAAGTACTAATTTAAGACTTACTTGCTGTACAAATACTGTGATGTGATCTCTTTCTAATTGTCTCATCCCCAGGATGTCATTAGAGGGAGTTTGCCAGCTGGGAAAAGATGCAAAGGACCCCATAGCATCAGTGAGTACAGTGTGTCCTCATAAAACTGGTGCTTTAAAAACAGCTACATTTTACTGAGAGAATTAAATAACCAAAAATTGAGGCTAATTTTTGCAACTGAACAAATGGAGCTGCATTAATTATCTATGAACCTTATTCTGAAGTGCTCCTCAGTTCTAAAATTCTGAAGGAAGCGAGTAGAGCACAGCATGCAATGTTCTCTGTGGCGGATGATCCAGTCTTCTCAAGTGAGGAGGTCTCATTGGGAGCAGTCATGGTACTGAATTATTTTATGGTCTTATTCTTTAAAAGGCTCTTGTAGGCCCACAGAGCAGAACAAGCTGGCCCATCTCAGAGCACCAGGGCTAGTTCCAAAGTGAATCAACTTTTTTTCTAGAAAAACGAAAACAAACATAAACAACATTTCCTCTAAAATTGAAAAATAAAATTCAATAAGGAATAATCTGACAAACGGTAAAAAGCACAATTTTGGATTTTGTAAGAATTGAACGTTCATTCAGAATTTGAACTCAGTGTGAATTGAATCTGTTTTAACCTTCATTCTCGTAAAGGCCTAAGCCCAGTTCTAGAAGAGTTACTATAACATTCCGTGCAAGACTTTCCTTTGTTATCCACATTTAAGTTGAGTGATTGGTGCTATAGGATTCTCTATCTAGTCTGAATGGAGTAGAAACATGGATGGACATGCAATGTATACAAAGCTGTTAGCATCACTCAGAAATAAGCTTAGATCTCATGGCAACAAATATCAATCTTATATAACAAAGACTTGGGGCTTAAAGTGGTTTTAAAATTTCAGACGGTGTTCAATATGACAAACTTTTATTGCCTTAGAATTTATTTGTTGTTCTAGGCCTTCAAAGCACCTTATTTATTCTGAGAGGCAGGATCAGTTTTTATGATGGTAATTAACTCTTCAACAGATGAGAAAATTGATGCCTGATGTTCCGACGTGAACTCTTCTACTCAGCTAGAGCTATGAATTTAATCTCTGACTATCAGGTGACTTGACTCTGTTGCAGCTGCAGAGCAAGGAGCACAGGCTTTGGAGTAGGTTCTGCTATTTATATATTTTGACCTTGGGAAAATCACTAGTGATTCTTAAAATTTAACGTGCATACAAATCACCTGTGAGTTTTGCTAAAATGGAGATTCTGCATCAGAGGGTCTGGGGTGAAGCCTGAGGTTCTGCATGTCTAACAAGCTCCCGGTTGATGCTGATGCTGCTGGTCTGACAACGACGCTTTGAGTTGCAGAAAACTATTCCAACCTTAGTTTTCTCATAAATAGGAATGGAAATTACTACTTGGGAATATTGTTAGGAACATTAAATGAGTCAATGAGGTGAAGCATCTGACACATAGGAGGGTTACCACAAATATAAATGTCCTACTCTTTCTTTTTCCCTATTTTGTTCCTACCCAGCTCAACAGCTTGTTCAACTCTTTATTTAAGTTTCCTCAGCCCCAGTTTTCACTGGGTTCGCTTCCATATTTGTGTGGCATAATCACGTTCATGGCAGAAACGCGTGTATGAATAATTAAGAGTCCACTTGTATCATCTTTTCCCAAATCAGTGTTTTATGTGACATCCACTGTTACGTGGAAAATCTATGCCAAATGAGAATGCTGAAAATTGAATTGGCAAGTAACTTGTTCAAAATGTCTCTAAACCTTTACTTAATCGTTAACAAAAAAATGATTATTTGGGACCCCAAAACAAAACCTAGTTATATTATAAGACACAGTTTTAAAATAAATTGTTTCAAAATGGTTAGAAATAAAAGAATGGGCAAAAGTATGCCAGGGAATTCAACCATAAACAAAATGAGAGTTCTAATTTTAATATCAGACAAGTTAGAATTCAATTCACAAACTGCTCCAGAAAGTAGAAGAGGAGGGAACACTTCCCACCTCATCCTCTGAGGCCAGTTTTACCCTGATACCAAAACCAAAGACATGGCGAGAAAGGAAAACTACAGGCCAATCCTTTATGAATGTAGATGCAAAATCATTCTCAATAAAATACTAGCAAACTCGATCTATCGACACATAAAAAGAATGATACATCCCAACTGGGATTTATCCCATGAATGTAAGAGTGGTTTACATTTGAAAATCAGTTAATGTAATATAACACCTTAATCAGAAAAAGGGCAAAAATCATTTGATCGTTGCAGAAAAAGATGCAGAAAAAGCATTTGATAAAGTCTAATTTCTCTCAGAATAAAAATACTTAAACTGGATAGAAGGGAAATTCTGCAACCTAATAAAGAGTGTCTTTGGAAAGCTAGAGCTAATACATTGTACTTAATGGTGAAGGGGTGAATGCTTTCACTCTAAGATCAGGAACAAGACAAAGATGTCACTCTCACCATTTCTAGTCAAAACTGTACTGGAGGTTCTAGCTAGGGACAATGTCAGTTCATTCAGGCTACTGTTGCAGAATACCATAGACTAGGTGGCTTATAAACAACAGCAATTTATTTCTCATAGCTCTGAAGTCTGAGTCCAAGATCAAGGCACTGGCAGTTCGGTGTCTGGTGAGGGCAATGAGTAGCAATGAGCATTCCTAGAGCCATGTTATGGTCTCTAAAGATCATTTTCCATGTAAAGTATCCAGAGCTCCATATAAAAATGGCTGATTCCAGATCTGAGGCATCTTGTTATAAAACCAGGGAGGCAATTAGAGACTGCTGAAGTCTTGTCAAAAGGATGATAAAGTCAAGAGCTGCCTTGAGAAGACTCCCAGTGGCCAAGTATGGGACAGTATGAGTGTTGATAAGAATAATTACCTCAACGGATTGAAACACATTAAATATATTAAAATTTATGAATTTATAATGATACAACAAGTAAAAAAAATCAACTAACTGGTAACCTTGGCAAGATACTAGGGAATAAACTTTTTTATTTATTTCGGAAAAATTTTAAACAGAGGGGAAAATTTCAAGTATTTACCTTGTTTTTCCTTTAGGAATTGTTCCATCAGGAGACCAAATTTTGGTAAAGAAGAATTTTTCTCACTGGAAGCATCCTGCTAATTAATGAAAAAGGTATGATAGAATTAAAATATTACATTTTCAATCCCTAATGAAATAACAGGTCCAGGAAATGATTTTCAATGACGGCTAACAACACACACGCACAAAAGAAAATTAGACAATGTTGGCTTCGTAATGCGAGTTCACAGTACTACTGATGAAGTATTCTTGCAAAAAAAACAAAAAACAAAAAACAAAAAAATCAAGCCTGTATCAAGAAACTCTGGACCTAATTACCTATTTACAGGAAATGTGGTGATCAGAAACATGTTAAAGGACACCATAGGGATGCAATCAGCAAATTCCAGAATGTGGGAAACTGTTAACATTGATTCTTCAGCAAATAAATTGCAAGAAAAAAAAAGGGAGGGATGCCTAAAGCTTAAGAGATATTTAAGAGACTTGTTAACCAAATGAAATGATTTGACCTTGTTTAGATCATGATTCAACATAAATTGTAAAGGTATACTTTATGAGGCAACAAGGGAAGTTTGATTACTGATTTAACTATATGATAATGTTAAGAAATTACTAATTTGTTTTCAAAAGAGCAAGTACTTATCTTTTAGTGATACATACTAAAATTCTGATGGATGAAACTATATGATGTTTGGTATTTGCTATGCCATACTCCAGTGGTAGGAGTAAGGGGTTAGTATAGATGATAAAAGAATAGCCATGAATTGATGATTATTGTAACTAAATGTGGCAGATGAGTTACAAAAATAGCCTCAATTCTCTATTCCTCTCCCTGTACCCATTCTCTTGCAGCTGCTCCCATCAAGTGATGGAATCTACTTTCCTACTCCTTGAATCTGCTTTGGCCATTAAAATGCAGCAAAAGTAACTGTGTGCCAGCTCTAAGCCTAGGCTTTAAGAGCTGTCAGTCTCTCAGAACCCTGCCACACCCATGAAAACAAGCCTACGCTAGCCTACAGGAAGATAAGAGACCATGTAGAGGAGAGCTGGGACACATCAGTGAACAGTCTGCCAACCTCATTGGCGGAGCTCTCTAGTTAACCTGCAACTGACGGCAGATGCATGAGGGAGCAGATGCTCCCAGTGGAGACCAGATGAATTGTCCAGCTGATCTCAGCCTAAATTGCAACCTGCAGAATCATGAGCTAAATAAATGGTTGTTGTTTTAAGCCACTAACTTTTGGGGTGGCTTGTTATACAGCAATAGCTTATTGATACACTGGGTGTTGGGCACATGGTAGTTTATTATATTATATTCTCTAATTTTATGTATGTTTGCAACTTTATAAAATAAAATATTTTTTAAAAATCCAGGGTATTGGGGGGCCGGCCCAGTGGCACAAGCAGTTGAGTGCTTGCGCTTCGCTGCAGCGGCCCGGGGTTCACCGGTTTGGAGCCCGGGCACGCACCGGCGCACCGCTTGTCAAGCCATGCTGTGGCGGCGTCCCATATAAAGTGGAGAAAGAAGGGCATGGATGTTAGCTCAGGGCCAGTCTTCCTCAGCAGAAAGAGGAGGATTGGCAGATGTTAGCACAGGGCTGATCTTCCTCACACACACACAAAAAAATCCAGGGTATTGGAAGGGAAGCTTGGCAGTTACTTGTAGCTGCCTATTCTCTTCCTCCTAACTCATCAGACCTTTATTTTATTTGGGGTGGCGACAGTAGCTAAGAATGCTCACCTCTGTGGACATCCTTGCAGCTAGTGATGGCCATGTATCCCAGTTCTGACAATGAAAAAATATATGCAGAAGTTTACCAAGTGCAAAATCTAGGAAGTCTAGTATTTTTCTAATAAAAAGGAGTAGACACATCTGGCATACAAGTTTTCCCTTCACTCTACCCACTCCTTCTTGCTTGGAATGTCAATGTGATGTTTGGACATATAGCAGTTTTTTTAGATTTTAGTTTTCCAGACCATAAGGAGCTTCCTGCAGATTTGATGGAGAAGATTGCATATCACTTGCAAGTGCTGGATTTGGAGCTGGATATAATGACTGGATGTCACTTCAGAATATCTCCCTTGAGGAGGGAACTGAGTGTGTTCTATGAATGGATGGGGATGTGAAACAGATCTCTAATGACCAGAAGGGGAGATGATGGCAGAAATGAACTAGGTTCTCACCAAATATGTTTCTTCTTTCTGGACACAAGCAAAACTGTATTTCCCAGCCTCCTCGTATTTAAGGTGGGGCCATTAGACTAGTTCTTTTCAACAGAGAGTAGGAATGATGTGTCTCTTCTTGTCTCAGGCAGTTAAGAGTGAATGCCTTCTATGCACTCTCCCTCTCATCCTCCATCTCCCAAGTGGATGCTGAAGACTACCTTGTAACTATGTGTTGAAGATGGTGGAGCCAGAGCTTGGAATGAAGCCTGGACCCTGAGGCACCACCTGGAGGAGAACAGTCCAACTCAATGACCCAAGAAGGAAATAAGCCTTTACTGTGTTAAGACATTGAGATTGGGTTTGTTTATTATTGCAGCATAGCTCAGCCTACCTTGACTAATACAATACCTACTCATCCTGTGTCTGATATACCCAAGGTGGCAGGTGAACATATGTATTTTTAAAATTTACTCACATGATTCTGATTCCTCTCTTTCCACCCCTTAACTTCCATTCTCCTCTCTGACTTCTATATCCCCTCTCTCAAATCACTGGCTCAGCTTAAGAAGCTTATTAGAAATTAGATACATTCTAGAGGTCAGTTTAGGAGGGAAATATATCAGTTGAGAGGAGAATATTTGCTGAGGGTTAAAGGCTAGTTTAGCTGGCAAGTTCAAAGAAAGGAGACTACTCTAAAATGGAGAGATTTCTCTCTTTCTCTCTTTCTTTTCTTCTTCACTCCCTCCTTGCTTCCGCCCTCCTTCTCCTGTTCCTCCCGTCCTTCTTTCCTCCTTTCTTCCTATTATATTAGAAAAAGTTCATGGTTATTTTGAAATCCTGACAGGAAACTGATTTGATGGTGATGGTTAGGGGAGGGCAGGATAATTCTAATGATGACTCCTAATCAGTCAATTAATACTGTAACTATTTTTAATTGGCTGTTAATAAGCCATTGCCTTGCTCATAATATGAATAAATGAATGAATAAATATTTTTGCCTATATTATGGTAATTTGTTTGCAGATTTGATCTCTTTCACTATATTTTATTATCTTGAGTGTTGTTGCCATGTTTTAATCAGTGTTGTGTTCCAGTGTATTTAGAACAGTGTCTGACATTGCAAACTCATAAAAAATATTGGTTGAACAAATTGTGAAATTGAGAGATGGGATTAAAATAAAATTGCAAAGGAAGGAGAAAACAGTTCATTCAAGAATTATTTATTGACTGCATATTATGTACCAGGAACTGGTCTAGGGATTGGTGATATAGGAGTCACAAAACAAAGATTTGTATCCCCATGAAGCTCATCTTCCAGCAGCAGGAGAGAAAATAAAAAAATAAACTTAACAAATCGGTTCATTATATAGTATATTAGAAGGTGAGAGCCAGCCCTGATGGCCTAGTGGTTAAAGTTTGGTGTGCTTGCTTTTGGCGTCCTAGGTTTGGTTCCTGGGCACAGAACCATACTACTCATCAGTCAGTAGCCATGCTGTGGCAGCAGCTTGCATTGAAGAACCAGAAGGACTTAACAACTATAATATAAAACTATGTTCTGGAAAAAAAAAAAAAAGAGAGGAAGATTGGCAACAGATGTTAGCTCATGGTGAATCTTTACCAGAAAAAAAAAAAAGAAGATGATAAGTGCTAAGGACAATAGAAAAAGTAGAGCAGTAAAAGGAGGATTGGGAATGTTGGAGTTGATAGGATGGAGTTGCTATATTAATTAGGATGCCTAGATTAGGCTTTTTAAGAAGGTAAGATTTGATCATTCAAAGTAGAAGGAACAACTACTACAAAGGTCTTGGGGCAGGATCATGCCTGGAATGTTTGAGGAACAGCAAGGAGGCCTGTGTGGCTGGAGAAGAGTTAGTGAGAGCGAGTGGACATAGATGAGACTAGGGAGGCAAGAGAGGCCAGATTATGTAGATCATTCTAAGAATAGTATGCCAGCAGATTCTGAAGAGAGTCCACTAAGATGGTGATGTAGGAGGCTCCCGAGCTCCCCTCTCCCACAGACACACTGAGTGTACCAGATACACATGGAGTAATTCCCTCTGAAAGAGATCCAGAAACTAGCTGAGTGACTCCTACATATCCAATGAATGAGAAAATATCCGCATCAAAACGTGTAGGAAAGGCTGAAACACACTCTTGCTATAAACCCCACCCAACACAGTGCCATACAATTGGGAAGGAACCTCCAACTCCCGCCTTCTCCCTGAGAAGCAAAGGGTTTGAAACCCACATCTGCCACCTAACTTTTAAGACTCCCACCAGAGGAATGGGTTCCCAAAGCCCCCGTCTCTGAAAGCCAACAAGGCAGGTGTCCATGAGACCCAGAAGACTACAGCAAACAAAGAAGCAATTCTTAAGGAGCACTCAAGCACTTGCTGTGGCTATCCTCTCAGGGCTCAGTGCAGAGGAAGCAGAACAATCTGCCATTCCCAGGCTTTCTCTGAAAGAGGATTATCTGCATACTTTAAAAGCTGACCAGAGGGCCAGTCTTCTAATTTGGCAGGCACTAGAGGCTGCCTGTGATCCTCCCTAGAGACTGAGGAAGCTGGACGACACCTCCCCCACCTTCTCCCTCTAGTCTGCTCCAAGTTGCCAGCATCGTTCTGGAAGGAACTTGTACACACATCTGCACCCCATCTTTAATGGCTGCTGCCTGAGGGGTGGGTCTCTGGATTGCCTGGCTCTGATAGCCAAAGGGGCTTCTGTTCTGGAGTCCCATGGGACTGTATCAAACAAAGAAGCAATTTTTAACTGGCTATCCCCCAGGGCTCAATGCACAGAGAGCAGGCACAATTGCTCATCTCCTAGTATTTTCCTGAAAGAGGTTTATCTTCATACTTTAAAAGATGCTGCCTGGAGGTGACATCAGCATCATGGCAGAGTGAGCTTTCCCCCTTAGATTCTCCCCTCCTAAGATATAACAGAAAGGACATTCACATACCAACAGAGGACATTCACACAACACAAAAGACGTCTGAGAGACCCACGTAGCCTTACATCTGAAGGTTGAGGTGCTGGTGACCCCAGAGGAAGTGGTAGTAGGTAAGGAAAACTCCTCTCCTTCCCCAATGATGGTGACCTTGGGACCAGGACCACATGGTTCTCTGAGAGGGAGTGGGGAGAGATGGCCCTCCGTGGGAAAACCATCGCTCTCCAAGTTCTCCCACAGCCTGTGGGAAATTCTCATATGGCGGGGACTGAACTGTTATGGGGGTGTCTTCATCAAGCTAGCACCTTAGGAGAGCAGATAGTGAGGGAAGAATGAGAAGCCCCTGGGATTGGGCAGGTGAAAGGAAGAGCCCCTTCTGTCCAAGACTGCATCGCTGTCAGAGAAGGGGAAGGGCAGCCTTCCATGGGAAAACTGCCTTTCTCCAAGTTCTCCCACAGCCTGTGGGAAATTCCCACGCGGAGGGGACTGAACTGTTATGGAGGTGCCTTCATGAAGCTAGCACCCCAGGAGAGCAGATAGCAAGGGAAGAACGAGAAGCCCCTGGGGTTAAGGTAGGTGAAAGAAAGACCCCTTGCCCAGAGCACCAGCACAGCTGGTCGGCTGGAGCACCTGTGGATCATGGAGGGCCCAGAATACACAGCTCTTGAGCCCCACCCAGTGGTGACAGGTGGAAACTGTGACCAGATATTTTCAGAATGAGGAAAAATAAGCCTAGACCCTCAAGCACTATGCAAAGATATTTTAAATCTCCAGACCAGAAGGAAAATGACAAGTCCCCAGAAATCAACCCTGAAGGCACAGAAATTTATAACCTAAATGACAGAGAATTCAAAATAGCTATTGTAAAAAAGCTCAACGAACTACAAGAAAATGCAGATAGACAATTCAACGAAATCAGGAACTTCTTCACAAAAGAGATTGAAACTATAAAGAAAAACCAATCAGAAATGTTGGAGATGAAAAACACAGTGGAGGAGATAAAGAAAAATCTACAATCTTTAAAGAACAGAGCTGATAATATGGAGGAAAGAATTAACAATATAGAGGATAGGAATGCAGAAATGTTCCAGATGGAGGAGGAGAGAGAACTAAGACTAAAAAGAAATGAAGAAATTCTCGTAGAAATATCCAACTCAATTAGGAAATGCAACATAAGTTGACAAAAAAAGTGAATGACAGAGAGAATAGTTTGGTGGTTACCACTCTCTTCTAGCCTATAGAGTTTCTGCTGAGAAATCTGCTGAGATCCTGATTGGAATTCCTTTGTAGGTTATTTATTTATTTATTTATTTATTTGTCTTGCTACCCTTAATATTTTTTCTTTGTCATTGACTTTTACCAACTTTACTACCATATGCCTTGGAGAGGGTCTTTTTTTGTTGATATATTTAGGAGATTATTGACTTCATGCAGCATTTCTGCATTCCTATCCTCAATATTGTTAATTCGTTCCTCCATATTATCAGCTCTGTTCTTTAAAGATTGTAGATTTTTCTTTATCTCCTCCACTGTGTTTTTCATCTCCAACATTTCTGATTGGTTTTTCTTTATAGTTTCAATCTCTTTTGTGAAGAAGTTCCTGATTTCGTTGAATTGTCTATCTGCGTATTCTTGTAGCTCGTTGAAGTTTTTTACAATAGCTATTTTGAATTCTCTGTCATTTAGGTTATAAATTTCTGTGCTTTCAGGGTCGATTTCTGGGTGCTTGTCATTTTCCTTCTGGTCTGGAGATATAAAATATCTGCAAAGTGCTTGAGGGTGAAGCCTTATTTTTCTCATTCTGAAAATATCTGGTGGCAGTTTCCACCTGTCGCCACTGGGTGGGGCTCAAGAGCTGTGTATTCTGAGCCCACTGTGATCCGCGGGTGCTCTCACCAACCAGCTGAGCTGAAGCGTGGCTGAGCTCAAGCACAGCTGAGCTGAAGCTGATGCACTGCTGAGCTAAAGCACCACTGAGCTGAAACTGAAGTGTGGCTGAGCTGAATCTGAAGCCGGCTGAGCTGAAGCTGCAGCGCTGCTGAGTTGAAGTGCGGGGGTGGGGGGGGGGACAGGGGGAGGGGCGCTTACTTTCACCTCCCCCATCCCAGGGGCTTCTTGCTCTTCCCTAGCTATTTGCTCTCCTAGGGTGCTAGCTTGATGAAGGCACTCCCACAAGAGTTCCATTCCCTCCGTAACGGTGTTCCCTTATGGGAACTGGCTGTGAGGGCACTTGGAGAGTGGTGGTTTGCCTGTGGAGGGCTGCCCCTACCCCTGGATGAGAGCCACGTGGTCTCAGCCTCAGGGTCACTGTCACTGGGGAAGGAGGGGAGTTCTCCTTACCTCCTTCCACTTCCTCTGGGGGTTCCAGCACCTCCACCCTTGGATGTAAGGCTTGTGTGTGTCTCTCAGACGTCTTTTGTGTTGTGTAAATGTCCTCTGCTGGTTAATGAATGTCTTTTTTGTTGTATCTTAGGGGAGAAGAGCCTAAGGGGGAAACCTCACTCTACCATGATGCTGATGTCACTCTCTTTCTCGTTTTTTAATTTTTGGTTTATTGTGGTAACATTGGTTTATAACATTGTATATATTTCAGGTGTACATCATTATACTTCTATTTCTGCATGTATTACATCATGTTCTCATGTTCCACCCAAATACTAATTACAATCCATAACCACACATGTGTGCCTAATTATCCATTTCGCCCTCCTCCCTCTGCCCATCCCTTCTGGTAACCACCAATCCAATCTTTGTCTCTATGTGTTTGTTGTTATTATCTACTACTTAATGAGTGAGATCATATGGTATTTGACCTTCTCCCTCTGACTTATTTCACTTTGCATTATACCCTCAATGTCCATCCATGTTGTCACAAATGGCTGGATTTCATCATTTCTTATGGCTGAGTAGTATTCCATTGTGTATAAATACCACATCTTCTTTATCCATTCTTCCCTTGATGGGCACTTAGGTTGCTTCCATGTCATGGCTATTGTGAATAACGCTGCAATGAACAGAGGGGTACATGTATCTTTACGCATTGGTGTTTTCAAGTTCTTTGGATAAATACCCAGCAGTGGAATAGCTGGATCATATGGTAGTTCTATCCTTAATTTTTTGAGGAATCTCCATACCGTTTTCCATAGTGGCTGCACCAGTTTGCACTCCCACCAGCAGTGTATGAGAGTTCCCTTCTCTCCACACCCTCTCCAACACATGTTGTTTCCTGTCTTGTTAATTATAGCCATTCTGATGGGCATGAGGTGATATCTCATTGTGGTTTTGATTTGCATTTCCCTGATATTTAATGATGCTGAACATCTTTTCATGTGTCTGTAGGCCATCTGTATATCTTCTTTGGAGAAATGTCTGTTCAGGTCTTTTGCCCATTTTTTAATTGGATTGGTAGTTTTTTTGTTGTTGAGATGCATCAGTTCTTTATATGTTTTTGAGATTAACCCCTTATCAGATGTATGGTTTGCAAATATCTTCTCCCAATTGTTAGGTTGGCTTTTCGTTTTGTTGATGGTTTCCTTTGCTGCGCAGAAGCTTTTTAGTTTGATGTAGTCCCATTTGTTTATTTTTTCTATTGTTTCTCTTGGCCGGTCAGACATGGGGCTTGAAAATATGTTGCTAAGACCGATGTCGAAGAGCATACTGCCTATGTTTTCTTCTAGAAGTTTCATGGTTTCAGGTCTTACATTCAAGTCTTTAATCCATTTGGAGTTAATTTTTGTGTATGGTGTGAGGTAATGGTCTATTTTCATTTTTTTGCGTGTGGCTATCCAGTTTTCCCAACACCATTTGTTGAAGAGACTTTCTTTTCTCCATTGTATGTTCTTGGCTCCTTTGTCGAAGATTAGCTGTCCATAGATGTGTGGGTTTATTTCTGGGCTTTCGATTCTATTCCATTGATCTGTGTGTCTGTTTTTGTGCCAGTACCATGCTGTTTTGGTTACTATAGCTTTGTAGTATATTTTGAAATCAGGGAGTGTGATACCTCCAGCTTTGTTCTTTTTTCTCAGGCTTCCTTTAGCCATTTGGGGGTTTGGTTGTTCCATATAAATTTTAGGATTCTTTGTTCTATTTCTGTGAAAAATGTTCTTGGAAGTTTGATAGGGATGACATTGAATCTATAGATGGCTTTAGGAAGTATGAACATCTTAATTATGTTAATTCTTCCAATCCAAGAGCACAGAATATCTTTCCATTTCTTTGTGTCTTCTTCAATTTCTTTCAGCAATGTTTTATAGTTTTCAGTGTACAGATCTTTCACCTCTTTGGTTAAGTTTATTCCTAGGTTTGTTGCAATTGTAAATGGGATTGTATTCTTAATTTCTCTTTCTGCTTCTTTGTTGTTAGTGTATAGAAATGCAACTGATTTTTGTATGTTGATTTTGTATCCTGCAACTTTGCCATATTTGTTTATTACTTCTAAAAGGTTTTTGGAGGACTCTTTAGAGTTTTCTGTATATAATATCATGTCATCTGCAAATAGTGACAGTTTCACTTCTTCCTTTCCAAGTTTGACCCTTTTTATTTCTTTTTCTTGCCTGATTGCTCTGGCTAGGACTTTCAATACTATGTTAAATAGGTGTGGTGAGAGTGGGCATCCTTGTCTGGTTCCTGTTCTTAGAAGGATAGCTTGCAGTTTTTCACCATTGAGGATGATATTAGCTGTGGGTTTGTCATATATGGCCTTTATTATGTCGAGGTACTTTCCTTCTATACCCATTTTATTCAGAGTTTTTATCAGAAATGGATGCTGTGTCTTATCAAATGCTTTCTCTGCATCTATTGAGATGATCATGTGATTTTTATTCTTCGTTTTATTAATGTGGTTTATCATGTTGATTGATTTGCAAATGTTGAACAATCCCTGCATCCCTGGAATAAATCCCACCTGATCATGGTGTATAATCTTTTTAATATATTGTTGTATGCGATTTGCTAGTATTTTATTGAAGATTTTTGCATCAATGTTCATCAGTGGTATTGGCCTGTAATTTTCTTTTTTTGTGTTGTCCTTGTCTGGTTTTGGTATCAGGGTAATGTCAGCTTCGTAGAATGAATTAGGGAGTTTCCCCCCCTCCTCAATTTTTTGGAAGAGTTTGAGAAGGATAGGTATTAAGTCTTCTTTGAATGTTTGGTAGAATTCACCAGGGAAGCCGTCTAGTCCTGGACTTTTATTTTTGGGGAAGTTTTTGATTACAGTTTCGATCTCCTTACTGGTGATTGGTCTATTCAAATTCTCTATTTGTTCTTGATCCAGTTTTGGAAGGTTGTATCATTCTAAGAATTTATCCATTTCTTCCAGATTGTCGAATTGGTTGGCATATAGCTTTTCATAGTATTCTCTTATAATCTTTTGTATTTCTGAGGTGTCTGTTGTAATTTCTCCTCTTTCATTTCTGATTTTACTTATTTGAGCCTTCTCTCTTTTTTTCTTGGTGAATCTAGCTAAAGGTTTGTCAATTTTGTTTATCTTTCAAAGAACCAGCTCTTGGTTTTATTAATTTTTTCTATTGGATTTTAGTTTCTATTTCATTTATTTCTGCTCTGATTTATATTATGTCCCTTCTTCTAGTGATTGGGGTTTGTTTGTTCTTCTTTTTCCAGTTCCTTTAGGTGCATTGTTAGATTATTTATTTGAGATTTTTCTTGTTTGTTGAGATAGGCCTGTATTGCTATAAACTTCCCTCCTAGAACCGCTTTTGCTGTATCCCATAAATTCTGGCATGTCATATTTTCATTTTCACTTGTCTCCTGGTATTTTTTGATTTCTCCTTTGATTTCTTCGTTGACCCAATTGTTGTTCAGTAGCATTTTGTTTAATCTCCACGTATTTGTGGCTTTTCTGATTTTCTTCCTATAGTTGATTTCTAGTTTCATACTATTGTGTTCAGAAAAGATGCTTGGTATTATTTCAATCTTCTTAAATTTATGGAGACTTGTTTTGTGGCCTAATATGTGATCAATCCTGGAGAATGTTCCATGTGCCTTTGAAAAGAATGTGTATTCTTCAGTTTTTGGATGGAATGTTCTGTATATATCTACCAGGTCCATCTGTTCTCGTGTGTCATTTAAGGCCAATGTTTCCTTATTGATCTTCTGTTTGGATGATCTATCTGTTGGTGTAAGTGGAGTGTTAAAGTCCCCTACTATTACTGTGTTATTGTCTATTTCTGTTTTTATGTCTGTTAATAATTGCTTTATATATTTAGGACCTCCTGCATTGGGTGCATAGAGATTTACAAGTGTTATGTCCTCTTGCTGGATTGTTCCGTTGGTCATCATGTAATGCCCTTCTTTGTCTCTTTTTACAGTTTTTGTTTTAAAGTCTATTTTGTCTGATATGAGTATTGCTACCCCAGCTTTCTTTTCATTGCCATTATCATGCAGTATCTTTTTCCATCCCTCTACTTTCTGTTTGTGAGTGTCTTTAGGTCTGAAATATGTCTCTTGTATGCAGCATATATATGAGACTTGTTTTTTTTATCCAGTCAGCCACCCTATGCCTTTTAATTGGAGCATTTAGTCCATTAACGTTTAAAGTAGCAATTGATAAGTATGTACTTACCGCCATTTTTTAACTTTTTTTTTCTGGTGTTTTAGTAGTTCTTCTCTGTTCCTTTCTTCTTCTCTTGCTCTCTTCCCTTGTGATTTGATGGCTTTCTTTAGTATTATGTTTGGGTTCCTTTCTCTTAGTGTTTTGTGTATGTATTATAGGTTTCTGGTTTGTGATTACCATGGGGTGCATATATAGTAACTTGTATATATAGCAGTCTATATTATGTTGATAGTCTCTTTAATTTGACCTCTGTCTCAAAGCTCTACTCTTTAACTCCTCTCCTCCCAAATTTTATGTTTTTGATACCATGTCTAACCTCTTTTTTGTGCATTTTATCCATTACCCTCTTATCACAGAAATAGATAATTTTTCCTATTTGTGGTCGTCTCTTTTTCCCTTAAATAAGTCCCGTTAGTATTTCTTGTAGTACTGGTTTCTTGGTGACAAACTCCTTTAATTTTTGTTTGTGTGGGAAACTTTTTATCTCTCCTTCCATTTTGAATGTTAACCTTGCTATGTAGAGTATTCTTGGCTGTAGGTTTTTTCCTTTCAGCACTTTAAATATATCATGCCACTCTCTTCTAGCCTGTACTGTTTCTGCTGAGAAGTCAGCTGATAGCCTTATGGAGTTTCCTTTGTAGGTAACTTGTCTTTCTCTTGCGGCTTTTAGGATTCTCTCTTTATCTTTAATTCTGGACATTTTAATTATGATGTGTCTTGATGTGGGCCTCTTTGGGTTTATCTTGTTTGGTGCTCTCTGTGCTTCCTGTACCTGGATGTCTGTTTCCTTCCTTATGTTAGGGAAGTTTTCAGCAATTATTTCTTCAAATAGATTCTCTGCCCCTTTCTCTCCCTCTTCTCCTTCTGGGACACCTATAACACAGGTGTTAGTGCACTTGATGTTGTCCCAGAGGTCCCTTAGACTGTCTTCACTCATTTTAATTCTTTTTTCTTTTGTCTTTTCAGCTTAGTTGATTTCTTCTAGTCTTTTGTCCAGCTTGCAGATCCGTACTTCTGTATCCTCTACTCTGCCTTTGAGTCCCTCCAGTGAATTTTTCATTTCCAGTATTGTATTCTTCATTTCTGATTGGTTCTTTTTTATATCTTCTACTTCTTTGTTGACATTCTCACTGAGTTCATCTATTCTTCTCCCAATATCAGTGAGCATCCTTAACACTCTTTGTTTGAACTCTCTGTCGGGTAGGTTGCTCATTTCTCTTTCGCTTAGTTCCTTTTCTGGGGTTTTGTCTTGTTCCCTTACTTGGAATGTATTCTTTTGCCTCCTCATTTTGCCTCTTTCCTTGTACTTGTGTCTGTGTATTAGGTAGGTCAGCTACGTCTCCTGCTCTCAGAGAGGTGACCTTATATAAGTGATGCCTTATGAGGCCTCCCAGTGTGCTTCCCTCTCCTCTCCCATTGCAAATGTTCCAGGTGTGACCCCTTTGTGGGCTACATGTGTCCTTCTGTTGTGGCGTGATTGTTCTTTCCATAGGTGCTGAGGGAGGCTGAGCTATGCCCCTGGCCAGCTGTTGTAATGCTCAGCTGCGTGTAGTTGTTATGGGCACTTCAGTCTCTTTATTGGGTGTGGGGTGTCCCACACAGTGGGCTGCAAGGTCTAATAGCACATTCCTGTTGTTGTATTTCTATTAAGTGAGTAGGTCCTCAGCGTGGCAGGTTGTTAGGTTCAGGGGCTTACACTTGCTATAAGCCTCTAGCCTTTAGGTCCTTTGTCAACTCTTTGAGAATTGCAGCCTGGTGGGGCTGGCCTCAGTCATGGGAGCACCCAATTGTTTCAGGCTTTGGAAGGTGGGGCTAACCCCCATGTCACTCTTTGAGAAGCACAAGTCTTCTGCAGCTGACAAGACCCACCGCCTACAGGTCCACACACACCGTCAACACAGTCCTGCCCTGTGAGTGTGCCCCGACCTCCTGAAGTAGACCCAGTCTCTCCAAAGCAGGAGCCCCACACTTTCCACCACTGTCTCACACTCTCCACCCACACCTTGCACACACCCTTCCCTACAGAAGCAGACCCAGTCACCAGGCTGTGGAGAATCCAGGCAGCTCCCTTAGCAGGCCCACAAGTTGCCCAAGGGCTTGTTGTTGGGTGGGGCCAGTCCCTAGGGTGGGCTTCCTGCCCTGGTTGAGCTGGATTAAATCAGTGCTCTAGTGGGTGGGTCAGACCCTGGGCTAGCAGGCCCCAGGGAGAACTCCAATGGCATCTGCCAGTGTCTGTGTCAGCACGCCCACACCAGGCCACAACAATGGCCACCGCCAGTGTCCCAGTCGCTGGAGAGGTCTCATCTCTCACTGCAATACACTCAGAGCCTATCAGGTGAGTCTCTTTTCCCCAAAGGGCTGTGCACCTTTCTTTCTGCTGATTTTAGGTTGCTTTCTGAAACGGGTGAGTTTGTGCGTGGGCCGTTTAAGAGCCAGTTTTAATTTCTTTGTGAACCAGCTTTTCTGGGGGTACTCCCCAATGTTTTAGTAGCAGGCAAAGTCAGATATTATGCCACTCGTCTCGATTGTGCTGGATCCAAAAAATGCCTACAGCAGGGGTGCTCCCTGTCTCAGGGCCCTGCTCCTCCAGGGAGGGCTGCGTACCTTTGGGCTGCTCCCGGGCGGCTGTGAGGTGCTGCACCTTGTGAAGGCAGAGTTTTTCCTCTCCAGAAGGAAATTTCTGCCTTTTCCATTTCAATTAGGATTGTCATTTGTTGTAGGAGTTCCTCTTATCCAGTTTTCAGTTCTCTCTCAGGGGTAAGTTTTCCAAGAGTAGTTGTAAATTGGCTGTGTCCACGGGAGGAAGTGAGTTCAGAGTCTGCTTGCACTGCCATCTTGACTTCTCTTCTCTTTCTTGTTTTTTAATGCAAGTATTTATAGCTATAAATTTTCCCCTTAGCTGCACGTTTGATGCATCCCATGAATTTTGGTATGTTGTGTTTTCATTTTCATTAGTCTCCAATTATTTTTTTATTTCCCTTCTTATTTCTTCTTTGATCCATTAGTGTGGATCAAATTAAAGGGGTGTTGTTTAATTTCCACAATTTTGTGATTTTTCCAGTTTTCCTTTTGTTAATGCTTTCTAACTTTATTCCATTTTGCTCAGAGAACTTTGTATGATAGCTACCTTTATTTTTTATTTTTGGTGAGGAAGATTGGCCCTGATTTAACACCTGTTGCCAATCTTCCTCTTTTTGCTTGAGGGACAGTGGCCCTGAGCTAACATCTGTGCCCATCTTCCTCCATTTTGTGTGTGAGATGCCTCCACAGCTTGGCTTGATGAGTGGTGTGGAGGTCAGTGCTCAGGATCCGAACTTGCAAACCTGGGCTGCTGAAGCAGAGTGCACTGAACTTAACCACTATGCCACCAGGCTGGCCCCTGATAGCTGCCTTTTAAAATCAATTGAGACTTAATTTGTGGCCTAACATATGCTCTATTCTGGAAAATGTATCATGTGTACTTGAGAAGAAGATATTTCCTGTTGTTGTTGAGTACCATGTTCTGTATATGTCTGTTAGATCTAGTTGGTTTATTGTGTTGTTTAAGTTCTCTATTTCCTTACTTATCTTCTGACTGATTGTTCTATTCATTTGTGTAAGTAGGGTATTGAAGTCGCCAAGTAGTACTGTAGAACTATTTCTTCCTTCAATTCTGTCAGTTTTTGCTTCATATATTTTGATGGTTTGTTATTAGGTATGTAAATGTTTATAATTCTTATATCTTCCTGCTATATTGAACCTTTTAGTAATGTAGTGTCCTTTTTGTCTCTTGTAAACTTTTTTGACTTAAAGTCTAGCTTGTCTAATATTAGTATAGCCACCTCTGTTCTCTTTTGTTTACTTTTTGCATGGAATATCTTTTCCATCCTTTCACTTTCAACCTATTTGTGTCTTTGGATCTAAAGTGAGTCTCTTGCAGACAAGCATATAGTTGGATCATGTGTTTTTATCCATTCTGTCTTTTTTTTTGGGTGTGAGGAAGATCAGCCCTGAGCTAACATCTGATGCCAATCCTCCTCTTTTTTCTGAGGAATACTGGCCCTGAGCTAACATCCGTGCCCATCTTCCTCTACTTTATATGGGAGCCGCCACAGCATGGCTTGACAAGCAGTGTGTCAGTGCGCGACCGGGATCCGAACCGGCGAATGCCGGGCCGCCACAGCAGAGTGCATGCACTTAACTGCTTGTGCCACTGGGCCGGCCCCCATTCTGTCTTTTGATCAGTGAGTTTAATCCATTTATATTTAAAGTAATTACTGAGAAGGAAGGACCTACTTCTGTAATTATGCTATTTGGCTATTTGTTTTCTATATGCTTTATAGTTTTTTTGTCCCTCATTTCCTGCATTACTATCTTCTTTTCTGTTTAAGTGATTTTTTTTTGGAGTGAAATGTTTAAATTCCTTTCTCATTTCCTTTTGTGTATATTCTATAGCTATTTTCCTTGCAGTTCCTGTGGGGGATTATATTTAACACTCTAGAGTTACAACATTCTAAGGTGATTTTATACCAGTTTAACTTCAAAAACATACAAAAACTGCTCCTTTCAGGTCCATCCCCACCCCTTTTGGTTGTTGATGTCACAAAATTACATCCTTATACAGTGTGTGCCCAAAACATAAACTAATAGCTCTTTTATTGCATTAATCTCTTAAATTATGTAGAAAAGAAAATGTAGAGTTACAAGCCAAAATGATAATAATACTAGCTTTTAGACTAATATTATTTTTTGTGTACTGATGTCTTAAATCATGTAGAAAACAAAAGGTGGAGTTATAAATTGTTGTTACAGTAATTTTAGCTTTTATTATTGTTCTTATATTTACTTTTATGAGATTTTTATTTCTTCATATAGCTTTGAGTTACTGTGTAGCGTCCTTTCATTTCGTCTTACAGGACTCTCTTGAGTGTTTCTTGTGGGGAGGTCTTAGTGGTAACGAACTCCCTCAGTTTTTGTTTATCTGAGAATGTCTTAATTTCTCCCTTACTTCTGAAGGACAGTTTCACCTGTATAGGATTCTTGGTTCAGAGATTTTTCTTTTAGCACTTTGATTGTATCAGCCTAGTGTTTTTCTGGCTTCCAAAGTTTCTGATGAGAAATCTGCTGATAATCTGATTGAGGATCCCTTGTTTGTGACAAGTTTCTTTTCTTGCTGCTTTCAAGATTCTTTTTTTTGTCTTTGACTTTTGAAAGTTTGATTACAATGTCTCTCAGTATGAGTCTTGTTAAGCTCATCTTGGAGTTTGTTGAGTTTCTTCGATGTTTATATTCATAGTTTTCATCAAATTTTGGAAGTTGAGCCATTATTTCTTCAAATTTTCTGTCTCTTTTTCTCTCTTCTCTTTCTGGAACTCCCAGGATGTATATGTTGTTCTGCTTGGTGGTGTCCCACTGGTCCCTTAGGCTCTGTTCACTTTTCTTCAACGGACCCAATAATTTCCATTGTTGGAAGATTTGACATCTTAACAATATTGAGTTGTCTAACCCAGAAACAAAGTGTATTTCTCCATTAATTTGGATCTTCTTTAGTTTCTCACGGTTATGTTCTTTATTTTTTAGTGTACGAGTCTTTCACATCTTTGGTCATAATTATCCCTGAGTATTTAATATTTTTGAATTTTGAATTTTAATTTCAATTGTTTGTTGCTATGTATAGAAATAGTTTATTTTGTATATTGCTCTTGTATACTATAACCTTGTTAAACTCACTTGTTAGTTCTAGTCGCTTTTTTGTAGATTCCCTTGGATTTTCTACATAGATGATCACATCATCTCAAATAGAGACAGTTTGAATTTTTCCTTTCTAATTGTATGCCTTTAATTACTTTTTTTTTTGCCTGGTTCTACTGGGTAGGAACTTTAGTACCATGTTGAACAAAAGTTGTGATAGCAGATTTCCTTGTTTTGTTCCTGATCTTAGGCGGAACACATTCAGTCTTTCAACATTGAATATGCTGTTATCTGTAGGTTTTTTGGTAGATATTCTTTATTAGGTGAGGAAATTTTCCTCTTTATCCTAGTTTGCTGAGAGTTTTTTTTAAAGATAGGAATGAATGTTGCATTTTGTCAAAAGCTTTTTCTGAGTCTATTGAGATGATCGTATTTTAGATTTTTAGATCACATTTAGATTATCTTTTAAATTTTAGTATGGTGAATTATTTGATTGATTTTTGAATCAATTTCTTTCCTGAAAGAAGCCCCACTTGGTCATGGCACATTACTGTTTTTATATGTTGTTGGATTGTATTTGCCAAATTTTGTTTAGAATTTTTGCATGTATATTTATGAGCGATATTGAGCTGTAGTTTTCTTTTCTTGTAATGTCTGGTTTTGATATCAGGGTAATACAGGCCTCATAGAATGAGTTTGGGGAAGTATTCATTCATATTAAATTTTCTGGTAGAGTTTGTGTAGAATTGGTATTGGCATTATTTCTTCCTAAACTTTGTGAAGAAGTCACTAGATGCAGTGAAGACAACTACATCTAGAAATTTTTGGTGGGTAGGTTTTAACTACAAATTCTGTTTCTTTAATAGATATAAGGCTATCAGGTTATCTTTTTATTCTTGTGCAAACTCGGTAAATTGACAAACAAGGAATTTGTCCATTTCACCTAAGTTGTAAATTTTTTTGACATACAGTTCTTCGTAATATTTACTTTTACTCTTTTAATTCTATAGACTCTGTGGTGAAGTCACATGTTTCATTACTGGAATTAGTAATTAGTATCTTCTCTCTTTTTTTCCTGATTAGTATAACTAAAGGTTTATCAATTTTATTGAACTTCTCAAAGAACCAGCTTTTAGTTTCATTGGTTTTCTCTTTTCTCTATAGTTCTGTTTTCTATTTCTTTGATTTCTACTTTGGGCTTTATTATTTCATTACATCTGATTGTTTAATTTGCTCTTCTTTTCTAGTTTATTATGGTGGAAGCCGAGGTCACTGATTTGAGGACTTTCTTTTTTTCTAGTATATACGTTTAATGCTATAAAATTTTCCCTAAGTACTATGTTAGCAGCATCTCACAAATTCTGATATGCTGGGTTTTAATTTTCATTTAGTTCAAAATACTTTCTTTTTACCTCTTTGTTTTTTTGCTTTGACTTATGGGTTATTTATAAGTTGTTTTTAGTTTTCAAATATTTGAAGATTTTCCAGATAACTTTTTGTTATTGGTTTCTGTTTTGATTCCATGTGATCACAAAACATAATTTTGTGTGACTCGAATCATTTTAAATTTATTGAGACTTGTCTCACTGTCTCAAACATGGTCTTTTTTGGTAAGTGTTATGTGTATAATTGAATATAATGTGTATTTTGCTGTTTTGGGGGGGAATATTCTATAAATGTCAATCAGTTCAATTTGGTTGATAGTGTTATTCAGATCTACTTGTATGCTCACTAGTTTTCTTTCTACCTGTTTTTCCAGCTATTGAAAAATGGGTATTGAAATAACTGACCATAATTGTGTATTTGTCTATTTCTCTTTGCAGTTTTTTCAGTTTTTGTTTAACATATTTTAAAGCTCTCTTATTAAGTATGTAAACATTTAGATTGCTATGCCCTCTTGAAAAATCGACACCTTTATCATTAGGAAATGTCTTTCTTTATTCATGACAGTATTCTTTGCTCTGAAATCTACTTTGTCTGTTATTAACATAGCCATTCCAACTTTCTTTGACTTGTGTTGACGTGGTATATCTGTTTCCATCTGTGATGGTTAATTTTATGTGTCAACTTGGCTAGGCTATAGTGCCCAGTTGTCTGTTCAAACACTAGTCTAGATGTTTCTGTGAAGGTATTTGGTAGATGTGATTAACATATACAATCAGTTGACTTGAAGTAAAGCGGATTACTCTTCATAATATGAGTGGACCTCAGCTAATTAGCTGAAAATCTTAAGACCAAAAACTGAGGTTTCCCAGAGAAGAAGGAATTCCGGTATGAGACTGTAACAGAAATCCTGTCTGAATTTCAAGACTGCTGGCCTGCCCTATGAATTTCCAACTGAAGACTGCGACATTAACTCTTACCTGAATTTCCAGCCTGTTGGTCTGCCCTATGGATCCTGGACTTGCCATCCCCCATATACATATAAGCCAATTCCCTAACATAATATCTCTGTCTCTGTGTCTCTCTTTTCCTATCTATCTATTTATCTTTGGGTGGTATCTCTCTCTCTCCATTTCTCTTTCTCACTCTATCTAGATAGAAAAAGAGGGAAAATGGAACAAAGAATGAATGCAACAAATAGAAAATAAGCAGCAATAAGAAAATGACAAACTTAAGCCCAACCATACCAATATCAACATTAAATGTAAATGTTCTAAACACCCCAATTGAAAGATGAGATTACCAAATTGGATAAAAAAGTAAGACTCAATTATATGCTGCCTCAAGTAATGCATCTGAAATATAAAGACACAAATAGCTTGAAAGTAAAAGGATCAGTCTGGGCTCTCCAGAAAAAAACATAACCAATAGGATCTCTCTCTCTCTCTCTGACTTTAAAATGAATGTTTCTACTGTATCACCTCATTTCTGGTAGGTAGCCTTTATTAATTTAATGTTTTAAAAAAATAAATAATAATTATAGAATTTTGTTAAATGATTTAAAAAAAATCTATTGAGATGATCACATGGCATTCTCCTTTGCATCTATATTTTGAGTAAAAGTAGTGTATTGTTTTCTCTGTATTCTGCATTGGTAGAAAAATTATCCTAGCTTCTTAGAAAGAGATGGGATACTTTCTGCTTTTATATGCTCTGTAAATCTTTCTGGGCTCAGTGGCTTGTTTTAGTAGCAAATATTTTTACTACTTTTACATGTTTTTATATGGTTATTATTCTACTAACTTTTCAAAAAAATTCAAGAAGATCGTTTTATTATATCTTTCTTTTAAACATCTTTATTGAGATATAATTCACATACCATAAAATTCACCCATTTAAAGAATACAATGTAATGGTTTTAGTATATTCAGAGTTGCGTAATGTAGTGGGTTGAATGGTGTCCTCCCTAAAGATAGATCCACCCAGAACCTCAGAATATGACCTTATTTGGAATAAGGGCCTTGCAGATATAAGTAAGTGCCAGGAAAGGATCTCAAGATAAGATCACTCTGGATAGGGTGGGCCCTAAATCTAATGATGAGTGTCCTTAGAAGAGACAGGGAAGGAAAAACACAGGGATACACAAGAGGAAAGCCATGTGACGATGGAGGTAGAAATTGGGGTGATGCATCTGCAAGCCAAGGAATGTCAAGGAAATGTAGAGCCACCAGAAAGCAGGAGAGAAACATGGAATTAATTCTCCTTCATACTCCAGAAGGAACTATGCTGCTGAGGCCTTGATTTCAGACTTCCGGATTTCAGAGCTGTGAAAGAATACATTTCTATTGTTTGAAGCCACCGAATTAGTGGTAATTTGTTTTGGCGGCCTTAGGAAACTAATACAGATTTTGATACTAGGAAGTGGGATGCTGCTATAAAAAATTCCTAAAAATGTGGAGTTGGCTTTGGAATTGAGTAATGGGTAGAGGCTGGAAGAATTTTAAGATGTGTGATAGAAAAAGCCTAGATTGCCCAGAAATGTGTATGTTAAAGGTAATTTGGTTGAGAATTCAGAAGAAAGTGAAGAGCATGGTAGAGAAAGCTTCTTTCATCTTAGAGAATACTTATATCATCACGAATGCAATGTTAGTAGAAATATGAATGTTAAAGGTGCTTCTGGTGAGATCTCAGAAGAAAATGAGGAACATGCTATTGGAAACTGGAGGAAAAACAGTCCTTGTTATAAAGTGGTAGAAAATTTGGCTGAATTGTGTTCTACTATTGGGTGGAAGGCAAATCTTATAAGCAATAAACTTAGATATTTAGCTGAGGAGGTTTTAGCAAAGTATTGAAGTTGCAGCCTTGTTTTTCCTTTCTGGTTCTAGTAAAATGTGAGAGGAATGAAATAAACTGAGGAAGGATTACTTAAACAAAGTGGAACCAGCACTTGATTTGAGATGTTCTTGGCCTATCTAGATTGCAAAGGATGCTAAAATTAGGAAATTTACTGTTGGAAAAGCATGCTCTGGAGACAAAGGCCAAGATGTGACTGGGCAATATTTTGTTGGAGATAATAAGTGTGTGACTCATGGATCCAATCATCTCAGCAGAAATGAAGAACAGACATGAGGTTATCCAGGAAGAATCTGTACAGACCCTCTTATCTAATGGTGTGGATCCCCATCACATACAAAGGAGGCCCACAAAGCTTTTGAGAATGTTGTCTTGGCCAAAACACTGCCATCTTGGACTGAAGGAGACAGAGACAGGATGAAATGAGAGAAGGCTGTTAGTCTTCCAGAATTCTACTGGCAGGAAACAGGCTGATAGAAGTACTCAACTGCAAACATGTGTTATTCATCAAGAAAAAGGAAGAATGACTCTGAAGCTGCTGGGGTCACTGAAGGTTTCACAGAGGCCAGCAGGGCTGTTGCTGTGGGTCCACAGGTCAACAAAGCCAGAGCTGTGGGCCTAGAAAGTGGAGCTGTGGGCCCAGACATTAGTTATTGATTTGAGATCTTTATTCTTTTTTAATATAGGTATTTGCAGCTATAAATTTCCCTCTGAGCACTGCCTTAGCTGCATCTCATCAGTTTGGGTATGTTATTTTTTCATTTTCATTCATCTCAAGGTGTTTTCTAATTTCCTTTGTGATATCTTCTTTGATTTATTGGTTATTTTGGAGTGTGCTATTTAATTTCCACATATTTGTCAGTTTCCCAAATTTCCTGGTATGTTGATTTCTAATTTAATTCCATTGTGGTCAGAGAATATACTTTGTATAATTTCAATCCCTTTAAACTTTTGAGGCTTGTTTTGTGACACAGATATATTCTATGTGAATGTTTCATGTGCACTTGGGAGAATGTGTGTTTTGCTGTTGTCGAGTAGAATGTTCTATAGATGCCTGTTATGTTTAGTTGGCTTATGGTGTTATTTGAATTTGTTTGTTTTATTTTCCTGTTGATGTTCTGACTAGTTGGACATATCCTACCTGTCTTTGTTTATCTGGGGTCTAAAGCCACACTAGATAGTTTATACTAAAAATGTGATTTATGGTGGGTACTTTGGGCCATGTGGTATCAGTTTGACATCCAAAGTGGCTGGAGACTGAGTAACCAAGTTCAGCCATATGACCTTTGCTATTTTAATCTCTATCTTTTAGCTATAACAAACTGTAATCATGAGTATAATATTCTAGAGATAAAGTTCCAATGAACATGAGCTCTCATGCACACAAATTGCTAAACACACAAGAAAACCAGTCACTGTGTATGAGTCAGCAAAAACAACAAAATGTAAAACCAACAGATATTGAAATAATCAGATGCATAATATGAAAAGAAGAATGTTTAATACCTTTAAAGAAATGGAAGAAGAATTTAGAAATATAAATAACAAAAAAGAGACTATAAAAAATGACCAGATTTGAAGAGGAATCAAATTACATTTTTTTCTTTAAATAAGAAGATGCAATTAAAATAGAATCTTAAGTGTAAATGTTAAAAAGATTAGATAAAAATACAGAGAATTATGGAACTGGAAGAAATACCTAAAGAAATTACTCAGAAAACTGCAAGGAGAGATGAAGAGATGGACAACATGAAAGAGAGGTTAAGATGAAAGGAATGAGCAAGTATAACATGCATCTAATTGGAATGCTAGACAAAGAAAAGAGAGAGAGTAGAAGAGAAGCTACATTAAAGAGAGAATGGTTGAGAATTTTCCAGAACTAATTAAAGATATAAATTCACAGATTCAGGAATTATAACTAATCCTAAACAGAATAAGTAAAATGAAGTTTACCTAGACACATTCTAGGAAAACTGAGAATACCAACCACAAAGTAAAGATCTTAAAAACAGCCAGAAATAAAAGACAAATTACATACAAAGACATGACAGTTAGATTGTAACCTGATAATTATGGAAGCCAGAGATGATAGAATAATATCTTTAAAGTGCTGAAAGCAAATAACCGTCCACTTTGAATTGTATACCCAGGAAAACAGTCTTTCGAAATTAAAGGTGAAATAAAAGAAATTTTTAGATACACAAAAACTGAGAACTTATCATCAATAGGCTTTCACTAAAGAAACTTCAGGGAGTTTCTCAGGAAGAACTTCAGGAAGTACTCAAGAAGAAGGAAAATAATCTGAAAAGGAGGACCTGAACTGTAAGAAGGAATAGTGAGCCAAGAAAGTCATGTAGTTAGTTCAAAATGAACAGCAATTATACAAAACAATAAAATAAAATCTTTAATTTTTGGAGTTAAAGAAATGCAATAATAAAAATGCCAGACTATAATAGCAATTAGACTGGAAGGAGTGATTGGAATTAAAGCATTCTTTTTTTTTTTTTTTAAAGATTTTATTTATTTTTTTCCCCCCAAAGCCCCAGCAGATAGTTGTATGTCATAGCTGCACATCCTTCTAGTTGCTGTACGTGGGACATGGCCTCAGCATGGCAGGAGAAGCAGTGCGTCGGTGCACGCCCGGGATCCGAACCCGGGCCGCCAGCAGCGGAGCGCGCACACTTAACCGCTAAGCCACCGAGCCAGCCCGGAATTAAAGCATTCTTATGTCCTGTTATTGGTCAGAAAGAGAGCAGAGATATTGAATTTGTTAAATATGCATATAAAAATTTTAAATGTAACTACTAAAGAAAAGAAATAGAATACATCATTTCAAAACCAGTAGAGGGAAAAAATGAAACGAGGAAAAAAATACCCTCAAACAAATGAAACATATAGAAAGTGGAACAAAACACATACACAGAATAAAATAGTGCAATTAATTTCAAACACATTAGAATTTTCAACAAATTTAAATAGTGGTACATTTAGTTGAAATATCAATAGGTGTCCAGAAAGGTACCTAAATAGGATGTCTCCAGCTGCAGATCTCAGACAAAGCCTGTTTTCCAAAATAGCTTGGATACGTGAAAGACAAAGCCAACCATGCTTAGTTTGGAACAACCAAAATAGGGTGCCTCAGCTGGAGAAAGGTACCTCCCAGGATCTTGTTGGCACCACAGCGTGAGTGTATAAGCCATGGAGGGAAGGAGAGGAGAGGAGATGGGACTGAATAGGTAACATATAGGCAGTGTATCCTAGTGGGAAACATCCTATGATTGAGGCAACATGGAGAAGAGAGATTCTGTTTTGTGAACAGCCCTTTAGCTGTTTAGCTCTGCTGTCTAAAGAGAAGTAAAAGCTAAGGCAACTTTCATACACATACTGAGACACACACACACACACACACACACACACACACACATTGTGTTATAAGAAGCTACACTAAGGTTTAGGGCAAATACCTGTTAGCTCAGAACTACCTTGGTACCTTCCCAACTAAAAGTTCCTGAAAGTTAATGGTCCAGAAAGAACTTATGTCATTCAAAAAGAATAATCCTAAAAGAGGGACAAGTACACAACCTACATTACAACAAAAAAATGAGGAAAAGAACAGGAAAAGCAGATGAAAGATGACGACCCTCCCAAGAGAAATGTTGACACTAACCAGATAAAAGTAACGACTAAACATATCACCAAGATTTCAAAGAACTAATTCAGGTACTCACGATGCTCAAAGAAAATAGAAGTGTTTAGAGCATATGATGTAGAGCTTGTAGAATGATAGAACTGATAAACAAAAGTTGAAGAGAAGGTAGGAGCTACTGTAAATATAATGACTTCTTATCTTTTGTAGCTAGGGGTCAAAGATATATTAAAATCCAGTAAAAGCATCTAAGTACTTGTAAAGGCATATGTATCAGGTAACTATTTCTGTGTAACATATTACCATACAACTTCAAGATTTAAAACAACCATTTATTATTTCTCATGAATCTGTACTTTGGTTAGGTTGTTCTGCTGATCTGGGCTGGGCTCTTTCATGTGTCTCTGGTCAGCTGGCTAGTTCGCTGGAGGCTGGCTGGTCTACAATGGCTTTGGCTGGGATGGCTCAATTCACCTCTTTGTGCCTTCACATTCCTCTTGCAGGCTAGCTGGTCATGTTCTTGTGGCAAATAAATAGAAACAAGAAAGAGTGCAGAAACAGACAAGTACTTTTTTAAGCTTCTACTTGTATCAAGTCTGCTAACATTCTATTGGCTAAAGTAAGTCACATGGCCAAGCCCAGATTCAAGGGGAGGGGACTCTACCTACTGTGTAGAAGGAACTGCAAAGTCCTAGGGCAAAGGGAATGGTTGTAGAGAGAGATGAAGAATGGGTACCATAGTAACAATTTACCATAGTATAAAAGTAAATACTAGAAGAGCTAAGCAAATAATATGATCTACCAAAATTTGGTAGTGGAAAAAAGGGAAGGGGGGCTAGAAACTGGAGGAAAGTAGAAGCAGGAGTGATAGTAATAATATTATTTAATAACCAATAATGCACGGGCACCCACCAATCAGAATGGACATTGGCCATTATAGGAGTAGGATTCTCGGGGTCATCTGCTCTGCCAGACATTGATCCCTTTGTTGCATAGGGAGTTCTGGGGATCGAGAAAAGTGGTAGGGAGGGCATATTGAAGCCTATTATGAAAGTATATCAGTATTTGAGCCACCATTACAGCTGTAGCAGTGAGAGACTGAATATAAAAACACATAATGGCAAGATGGTATATAAAAATAGAACTATGACCCATAACCTGCAACAACCATCCCAGGAAACTAACCCATTATCTATAGTAACACCACTTTAGACAGCCAGAGAAAGCCAAATTTGTACCCCTAACCAATCACATAATTTTTCCTGCTTCTAATTAGTCCACCTACAACTTCCCCACCAATAGCCTCCAATTAGGGCATACTTGAAGCCTTCCATTTTTCCCTTATAAAGCTTCCCCATTCCTCTGCCTGCTTTTGAGCCTCTGTCAAAACATAAGTGATGGTGACTGATTCCCTTGCTGTAGGGAGCTCTGACTAAATAGCCTTTGCCCATTTTCATTTGCTTGATCTTCATTTATTTCCACAGCAGTGTGTATGTTACCAAACCTGGTTCATTTTGCCCGTCGCATGAAAAGCTCATCACTGAGATGATGAGTTTGCAGCAGAGAAAGGGTTTATTCACAAGGCAGCCAAGCAAGGAGATGGAAGAACAAATCTCAGATCTGCATCCCTGAAAATGGAGACTAGGGATATTGATAGGGTAGAGGAGCAGGGTGGTCTGAAGTGTGGGGATAGACAATTGGAGGCAAGGAGAAGTGAGGTAATTAGTGATCTGCACAAGCATAGTCAAGCTTCGTGGCTCTTCATAGGAGGCATGTTCACAAAATTGTGGTATTAACATCATCCGAGGGTGGAGTTTTTGGCTCCCTGACATCAAGAGTTCATCTATTGTATACTTGCGCAGGCCCAATTGGTGGGTTGGTGGTCTTGACCAGTCTGAACTAGACAAAGGTTGACTCTTAGTTCCTGAAAAATAACTCAAGCATCTGTTACCATGGTGACCCAAGCGTCAGGGAGATGTTATCTATGAGGAACCTAGCTGGTGTCAGATAATATATTGCCTATCTACATGCTCCAAAAAATAAGCAACATAACTAACGATGAGCAGGTGAACAACTAAAGATTACAATTAATAATAACAGCAAAAAGACTTTCTTGCTAGCTACCTAATCATTGATGGCTAACTGTCCACCAGTTTCATGTATGTCTGAATACCATTCCCGAATAGAAATGTACTAATGTCATCATTCCTCATTATGGAGAGCTTATAGATTCTGTCTAAAGAAATAAAGGATTAACTGTAGAAAAAGAGATAAAGGATTGGGTATTTTACATACAATCATAGTTATTTTATCAGACAAGATATTTTCAGCTGCATGTTACAGAAAAAAACCCTCAATTTATTAAAAAAAAGGAGGTTTTTTTTACCCCCTCACAGGAGGGTCTGCTTCTTTCCATGTGCCTTTTTCAGATCAATGAGATCAATGAGGAAAACTCTTCTCCTCATATCTTCTTCTCATGTGTTGGTTGACCAGAAGAGTATGGACTGAGAAGAGAAATGGGACCATCCTGCTTGGCTTAAACCAATTACGAATCACACTTCTGGGGCTGGAAGAAAAAGTCCTGTTTACAGTAGTAGCAAATACAATAAAATACTCAGAAATAAACTTAACAAGCAGGTAGAATCCCCACAAAAAGAAAATTTTACATGCTATTGATGGGCACAAAAGAAGACTTGAATAAATGAAAATGCATACTTTGTTTTTGGACATTAAAACTCAATTTCATAAAGATATCATTTTGTCAACTAATCTATAAATTTAATGCAACTCCAGTGAAAATGCCAAAAGGATTTTTTTAGACCAGACAAGCTAATTCTAATATTTAGATGGAAAGGGAGATATACAAGAATAGCCAGAAAAAATTTAAAAATTTTATGTCAATTATACCTCAATAAAAACAATTCTAAAATTTGAAAACTGGGTTTTTCTACAAGGGGAGGTAGTGCTGAGAATCAGTTGCCCCTCCACTAGACATAATTTGCCTGACTATGGAAAAGTATCATTTCCATTGCTATTAGTTATCCACAATGTACAGAGTTGTAAAACAGCTCAAAGACATGGAAAGGCTGAGATAATCTGGTGAACTAGGCAAAACACCTACTAATCTTTTTCTGTTCATTTCCAAGCTTTCACGATTTTTTCTGATAGTTTCCCCACCTTGTGATCATAATAATCTTGAAAAAAGAGAGACAAAATGATCACAAAATAAATCTGACTCATTAGATTTGGCTTGATATTATAGGTGAAGCAAGGGTGTTAATTTACTATACAGGCCTCCTTAAATTTGCTTGGTCAAATCAAGAGCCATACAGTATCGAAGAGTTACAAAATTAATTTTTATTTGGAAATTTTCAAAAGGAATCTTAGATTGGACTTTTAAAAGCTTCTGTTATTTGGGATCTCAAAGCCAGGAAGCCAAAACCAATAAACTCCACCAGATTTCACCTGCAATATCTACAAATTTGGGTGAATTCCTCTTCTTGAGTTCCCCCAAATAGCCTAAGTTTCCTGGCCTTATTTATCTCTTGTGTAAATTAATCAGAACAGAGCTCCTTTAACATAAGATACTTCATGATCTAATTTATTAATGCCCTTGGAAGATAGGAAAACATAATACACTGACAAAGAGAGGTAGAAGCATTTCTGAATTACAGACCCATAGACATACAGACAGAGAACTTAGAGCTTCAGTTCTATAAATTCAGCCACAGGTCAAGACTTGATACAGGAACACCAAAACACTTTGGTCTAGATATCAAAGAGCTGTTCTCCTTCCCAGTGAGCACAAAATTCTTGACTGGTTTGAGCTCAAAATAGACAAACAAACAAAAAAACAAACAAAAAACTAACCAAATTCTGTCTTCTCTCACTCAAGAAGGGTAGACCTCTATAATCTATTAATGCAGTTTTGGAGATCACCAAATTCCTAAACTTTGTGACACCAGTGGGGAATAATTTATCAGCCATAAATGAAACACACATACATATACACACACAATTAGTAGAAAGAAAAAAAAACAAACCAGAGAAATAGAGAGTCAGCAAAGTTTAGGTTCTATTGTTACTTGGCATTCATCTCTGAGAACAAAGAAAATATGTGCCTGGGCTTAAGCCACCCACTGGGTGCACTTTCCTGGCAATACAGTGTACTTGGCACTGTCAGGAGAATTCGTTGGGCATCTTGGTGGAGGACTTCCAGAAAGATAATTAAAAAAAAAAAAAAAGGTAAAATCATGACTCCAATACAAATGTAAAATAAACATGTGTCAAGATTTTATTTAACCCATTTATTAATGGGGAAACCAGTAAGATATCACAACTAGTTCCTTGTTCCCAGTAATTAAAAAAAACAACCCAAAACTCAGAATGGAGTCTCATTTGTCTACCTTAGTCGCTTATGTGCATATTTGAACTGATCACTATGGCCAGGTAAATGGAATGGTCTGATTGTTCACGTTTGGGTCTATGCCCACAGATGGACCAAGAATGGGGGAGGGGTGTCTCTTCAGCAAAAAAATGAGGTCGTGTTTTTGACAAAAAAGAGGGAGGATGGATGCTGGACAGTCAAAAACAACAACTGTCCATTCTGTCAATATTTGGCTGGGTAAGAGAGCAGAAAGACTAGAGACTGGGAACCTGATTTGTTTACTATAATAGGTCATCTAAAAATGGAGGGTCTGATAAGAGATATTGTGGATGTAGACTTGACCAAACTCGGCAAAAGGATTAATATGGGAGTAAAAGATGTCAAGTCTTGTAGCCTGTGAGTCTGGGATGATTATGGAAGTTGTAATAAAAATGAAGAACACAAAAAAAGAGGAAATATGGGGAATAACATGAAGAGTGCAGTCTAAACACCTTCGGGTGTATTGGGACTTTGGTATATTTCCAGGATTAGTCAAAGAAGCTAACAGAGCAGGAAAGGATGAGATAAAAAAGAAGGGATAATCGATGGGGCAAGAGCTCGGTAGAGATGGGATTAATGGAAGGGTTGGTGTTGCAGAGAGGTTGGTATGCTTTTTCTCCAGAAACAAAAGGGAATGGTCAGAGGATGGCTAAAGATATAGAAACATTTTGAAATAGAAGGGAGAGGAATTGAGGAAGTTCATGTAGGACAAATTCAAATCCCTTAGAGGAGGAGACAGAGGTGCATTTACCATGAACCTAATGAAACTTAAAGCTTCAGAAGCCCTTACTTTCATAGGCCCCTCCCTTTCTAGCAATGTGTTCATATATTTTTATAAAATTTGCAAAAGTACGACATTTAAACTGCAGTTGGTTAAGATTGCTGTCTCTTTCCACTCCAGCTTCCTCGTTGTTGTACTTTTCCCTCACATGGATTGGCAATGGAGTGGTGAGGGCATTTTTGGGGTCTGCTAAGGGGAAGTTGAGTTGAGGATATATTTAATTTGGGTTTAGTGCATATATTTATTTTATTCTCAGTTACTTCTGTGTACAGTTAAGTTTTTTCTAGCAGTCTTGATATAAGAATGGCTGCCAGGAATACTCTACTGCCCACTGAGCTGACTGAACCTGGCATCATGACATGAAGGTATAGGGCCAAAGGTCATAACCCAACATGAAACTTTTCTACAGTTCTTGGTATCAGAAGTGTGTGGATAGTGGAGGAGAAACAAAGTTTGAAAAATAAGGAGTTATAAGCTAATCTGTGGGAATTTCTTCCATATCTTATGGCTTATATAAAGAAACTTAATACAGGTTTTCCTAAATTTGACAATGATCCTAAAAATTTATGTGACATCACCAATAACAGAATTGGAAAATTGAAAGTAACTTTTCTAAAATATCAGTGTAAAATACCCACCGATTTTGACTCCCAATGCTAAGGGAAAGACAGAATTATCTTTCTGTTGTCTCTATAGGAAATGATATAAAGCCATTGTCATATGAATAGATGATCAAAGAATATGCAGGCAAAAAATTGTAAGAAAAAATATTATAGAGATATGTCAGGCAACTAATTACTAAAAACGTAATTTTTCTGTATTTTATGACACTATGGTATTTTCCTGCTTTAAAAAACTTGTGCTTTGTGTTATTTCCTGTGAATACAAAATATTATACTCATAGCATAGTATTCTTTTCCTTAAAGAACTTGTCTCCCCAAACTGCATAAGCTTCAGGCTTCACAAAAACCTTCTAGTAGGAGGCTAGGTCATCTGTGCATTTGGAGGTGGAGGTGTAGGACCATGTGATGTGAATTTCTATTTGAGGGCTTAAAGAGAGTGGAAAAAGTCTGAAGTGATGATTGTAGAACTGGGCTGGAGAGTCAACCAAGGAAGAGAGTGAGGGAGCAGGAGAGCTGCCCTGGGGGTCCACGTGAGGCTAGGTAGCATATCTTCATTTTTGATTTGGAGACTGTATAGGAATCCCTTGTTAAACAGCATGGTACCATTATAGATTTTGAGTGAGCAGTGAAGATTGGTGTCAGATTTAAGATTTTAAAAATGGATCTGACAGCTGATAGAATGATTATATGTAACTCCTCTGGCAGAATTTCATGAATCCTTTGATGATTCAGTAACTTGTGATCCTGAGATGATCTTACTTTTCATTGACTTTTGTCTTGTCCATCACTGATTTATCTCTTGTTGACACACCTGCCCTTACAGCATTGAGATTCACAGTTTGTGAGCCATTCACCCTTGTGGTTCCTCTGACACACATCTGTGAATAGGCTCCTCCATGGAGACAGGTCTCTTTTATCTCTTGGGATGATCTGAAGGCAGACGTATTGTCTGACCTCGATTAGTGTTCTTGAAGCAATCTTGATATCTGAGGCAACTTCTCTTTGCTTGGACAGTATCTTATCAAATGTTTGGGCCCAGACCTGAAGTGCTGATGCTGGTCAGTAGAGAGGAAACAGAGTGTAGCCTGGCCTTGCTTCTAGGCAGTCCTTCCCAATATCTAGGAAACTAACCCAGTGGATGGCCAAGTGGATAAGTGGTCTTTGAAATACAAGGGGGAGCTACTGCTTCAACAGTGCACCAAATGAAGACTGATGACTGAACTTGCAATCCATCCCTATTACTGATATATATCTCTTGATAAGGTAAATCCAGCTGAGTTAGGATGGTTGAGTTGTAGCAGAAATTATATAAATGTTGCTTAATTTGATTAGGGTTCCATTCTAATTTTGTTTATAATATCTTACTGTTTTCTTTACCAGAGAGTTCGGAACATAAGCTACTCTCCACAGTGAACACAGGCCCATGAAAACCTTTCAGAAAAGGAGAGTGGAGGGCTGGCCCGGTGGCTTGGCGGTTAAGTGCACGCGCTCCGCTGCTGGCGGCCCGGGTTCGGATCCCGGGCGTGCACCGACGCACCGCTTCTCCGGCCATGCTGAGGCCGCGTCCCACATACAGCAACTAGAAGGATGTGCAGCTATGACATACAACTATCTGCTGGGGTTTTGGGGGAAAAAAATAAATAAATAAAATCTTTAAAAAAAAAAAAAGAAAAGGAGAGTGGAGGAAATGGATTGACGGATTTGACAGATACGGAATAAAGTAATAAAAATATAGTTAAGATTTACTCGTTGGTTAATGTGTGCCAGACATTGTGATAACTTGCATACACAATTAATATCTGCCTATCTATCTATCTATCTATCTATCTATCTTTCTCTACTAAATTTTCATAATAGCATATGAGGGAAATACTCTTATTATCTCCTTTTTACAAATAAGAAAACCAAGTCTTAGAGAAACTTAGTGGCCTGCTAAGGTCACACAGTTAGTAAGTGTTAGAGGCAGGATGCAAATCCAAGTGTGTCTGACTCCAAATCCCATGCTCTTAACCCCCATGAGATGCTGAGAGGTTGGTAGATGAAGGTGAGTGTAGGTGGTTGTGGATAGGAAACAGTGGTAGGTACAAAAGAGAATAAGTGGTCATGACAGGGATGGAGCAACAGGTATCACTTCTGGTGACAGTTTGAAACTGTACTGCGAATACTTTGTGCTACTAATAATTTATTATTACTAATAATGGAATATTTGTGTATGACTTACATGAAAATAAATTAGATTTTAATATCACTCTTAATGTCACTCTTACCAGGATTCTGCTATGCTTCTCTTTAAGTGAGAGAGAAAGGAGTGGAGTTACAGATGGGTGTTCCTACATTGGTGAAGTGATCCCAGGTGTGCATCAACTATCATGGGACTGAGGTGGATATGAGGTAAGAACCACTAGACTGAAGATGCTATATGCAGAAGGATGTTGCACCTCTTGTGCATATTGATCTCAAATCTCTTCTACTTTGGTTCCCAGGGTCTTTGAATGGGGGGAGGGTGGGGAGAGATATTTAAATCAGGGAGTAAACCTCTATGCAGAAGGTAGTTTGGCCCATGCACAGGGCAGGAACCAAAGTAGACACGGAAGTCAGAGGTCAAAGCTGCTGTCCACTGAACTCTATGGCCCTGAGCAAATCACTTAGCTTTTCCCAGCTTTAGTTCCCCTGTCTGTAAAGTGGGTTATAATATGTGGTATACCTACTTCACAGGCTTATTGTGAGAACCAAAGGAGATTGTGAGTTTAGCTATGATTACTATTTTGAGAGAGCTGGTAGTAAGCAAGACCTTTAGTTTCGGTGGGCTAAAGGCCCTGGAAAACGGCATCATAATAGCGTATGGGGATGCCTTTAACTCCTAAGTCTTTTCCTCCATCCCTCCCACACACAGACACACATACTCTCACTGACCCCTCCACAGCCTAAGCCTCTGCTTCCCAAGTGCTCAAACACACCACTTTCCAAACAAAAACTATTAGGAAAACCTTTAGAGGAGTTGAGACCCCTCATAGGGCTGGGCCCCACTTTTGGTAACATGTTGATAGGATCTTTGAGAATTAGTTCTGAAAGTCATTACTTTTCCCCTAAATGGAATTTTCCCCTGGAAGGCCATAAAAATAGAAAGGATTAAAATTTTTACTAGGTTGATCAGGTTACACACATCCTCTGGGCCGATACATCACAAACAAGAAAATACTAAAAGGCATTTAAACAGAGACTTTTTGCCAGGGGTCCTTTCAACACGTCATAAAACATTAGGACATGACAAGCGAGAGATTGGAATCAGCCGTGCCTATAAACTAGCGCTCACAGCCTGTGCATTCAGGATGGGAGAGAACTTTAAGGGCAGGAGGGGTTGCATAAACAGCCTTGTGAGCCAGCGAGAATGTACTCTGGGCCCAGCTGCTCCCCTCAGCCTGTTTGGCTATTGCAGTGGCCTCAACCAACAAAAATTGGAGCCTAGGTTGCCCACGACTGCTCTGACTAGCAGCTTCAGGTTCCATCTCTTCCTGATGCTAAGGGCATCCAAAATGCTGGGCATTACATTTTGCCCAGTGCCTAAAGCCCTTTAAATTCAGTCTTTGAGAAGACAAAGCTGGCAGATCAGTAAAAATGGTGATTTCCTTTGGAGCAAGTTGAAAAGTTCAGATTGTGACAATATTTCATACATCATTCAGTTTACATTTATTGACTCTTATTCACAGTCCATCCCCTGAAAGTGGTTGGGGAGTTAGGGTAGAGAGGGATCCTGCCTCTCTCCCTGGCTCTGCTTTGCCCATATTTTATCACAGCATTTGCCACTGACTTGTCACCCCCATATAGACTATAAATCTTTTGAGTGCCTGATATAGTAGGACTCAATGTATGTTTGCCTTTATATTCTCCATATGACTAGGCTTATTAATTCCTCTAGATTTAAAAATTATCTTTTCATTGGTATAATTTCATCCCAAATTGTATGATCTCTCCTTGACAATTATCTACTTGATATATTCATGGATCTGTTGTAGAAATCTCAAAGTCAAAATGTAAAAAATGTCAACAGAAGTCTATTCTCCACCTTCCTGCCCTTTCCAACATCCATCCTAAGTTTTCTCCATCGCAGTAATTGACACCATATCTACCCAGTTATTCAAACTGAAAACTGAGAAGTCACCTTTGGTTCCTCCCTTTGCCTAACCCAGACATTCAATTTGCCATCAAGGCCGTCTCCCAAATATGTCTCAAATTCTTCTACTTTGCTTCATTGCCTTAGTCTGAGTCATCATCTCCTCTCACCCGGACACAACAATAGGCTCCCAAATGGTCTCCTTGTTTGCATTCTTGTTCCCAGCAACTCGTTCTCCCACTCTCCAGACAATAGTCTTTTTTTTCTGCATCCACACGCCCTTCCACTTCTTACCTTCCTGTGTTAGTTTTATGCAAATCTCAGACATCTTAATATTTTCACTCATAACTGTTATACTATATATATATGTGTGCATATGTACAGATAATATACATATATTATATATGTACACATGTATGTATACATGTACATACGTATGTATGTACATATACATACTCCTTTTTGGAAAATGTAAGCACAATGGTATTATTGCACTTAAAAATGTAATAATATTTAAAAATATCACCAAATACTTTTGAGTCAGTATTCAAATTCTCAATTGTGTCATAAATTTCATAGTTTTAAGAGTTTTTAAAATATCAGGATCCAAATAAGATCTGTGCATTGTGTTTCTTTGGTGTGTCTCATAAATTTATTTTAATCTCTAGGTCCTCCCAACCCTCTTTTTTTCCCTTGCAATTTCTTTGTTAAAGAAATCAAGTTGTTTCTCATTAGTGTCTCACCGTCTGGATTTTGTTTATTGCATCTTTATGATATATTTTAACATATCCCTTTTTCTTAGTATTTCTTATAGATTGGTAGATGGATTTAGAGGCTTGATTAGATTCAGGTTTGATGTTTTTGAGATGAATACTTCATGGTGGCATTATGTTTTTCTATTAGGAGGCTTGTGATGTCTGGTTGTCCCTCTTTTTGTGATAATAGCAGCTATTAACTCAATGCTTAGATTTATCACTTCATTAGGTATTATAAAACAATGATATTCAAATGTTGTCATTCTTTCTTCATTAATTAGATGGGCTACATCTTTAAAGAGAAATATCCTCTTATCTACTATTTGAAGAGCAACGTTACTAAAATAAAAAGGAATCTTCTGGCTTTGGTAATAATCCTCCTTCTGAAGACCATTAAAAAAGCTGGGCAGAAAAAAAGTCTTAAAAGTAACAGTGAGGAAAAATGATAGTGAATAATTATGAGGTTGTGATCAGCTTGAGAAAGATGGTTCAGAGAGATGAGCCCCAGCTGCTTCTGCCCTGGAGGTGTTCAATGATTGGGACAGAGCTCCACTTTTGGCAGCTTAGTGTGGGAAGGAGACAAGAGTTGGAGTCAGGAGGTTGGGACTCTGAAGAGCTGCACCATTCAAAAATGTTTTTGCCCCGGAGACATACGCCCATTCTAGGGAAAAGGGTGAAAGGTAGAACTATACTCCACCTTGGCAGAGACAAGGATTGGAGTTCAGCACAGTCCAAGGCAGGAAAAACTGTTGAAACTCTCCCTGCTCAGGACTGAGACCTCAACAGTATGTGCCTTGGGAGTGGGGTTATGACTGTACTTTGGTAGGTCATCTTGCTAACTCAGAAAACCTTGGTTCCCAATATCTAAGTCCCTCAGATTCCTAGTAAAAGGGGAAAAAAAAAATCCCCTTCGAAGGAAGACAACACTGTCTAAGCCCTCAAATTAATTCTAGAAGTAATTAAAAGAAAATGGTCTGGAAACTATCAGAAACAATGAGATACCGAGAAAAAAACAATGTAAGCCAGAGTTAGTAGAAAAAGTAGGTCCACAGAGACATCAAATATTCAAATTATCAGATATGTATGGTAGAACTACTTGCTAGATTAGAACTGCTTACTAAGTTCATGGAGCTTAATTTGGAGCTTAAAAATTTCAGCAGGGAACCAGATACTATAAAGAGTGACAATGAATGTTTTCCCCTTAACATCAGGAGCAAGAAAGGGATATTTGCTCTTGTCACTTCTATTTATCATTGTATTGAAAGTTCTAGCAAGGGCAATTAGGAAAAATAAATAAGTAAATAAAAGGCATCCAGATTGGAAAGGAAGGGGTAAAACCATCTCTATTCACAAATGACATGATCTTGTATATAGAGAATCCTAAAGAATCCACTAAAAAACTATTAGGACTAATAAATTCAGCAAGGTTGTAGATGTCAAAATCCCAGCTGACTTGTTTTCCAGAAATGGACAAGTTGATCTTAAAATTCATATGAGAATGCAAGCGACTCGGAATAGCTGAAACAATCTTGAAAAATAACCAAGTTGTGGGACTCACACTTTCTGATTTCAAAACTTACTACAAATTACAGTAATCAAGACAGTGTGTTACTGGCACAAGGATGGACATACAGATCAATGGCATAGAATTGAAAATTGAGAAATAATATACTACATTATGGTAAATTGATTTTTGATAAGAATGTCAAGATAATTCAACGATAAAAGAATAGTCTTTTCAAAAAACCTTGCTGGGACAATAGGATATCCACTTGCAAAAGAATGAATTTGAACTCTTACCTTACACCATACACAAAAACTAACTCAAAATGGATCATTAACCTCAAGATAAGAGCTAAAACTATAAAACTCTTAGACAAAATAGGAGTAAATCTTCATAGTCTTGGATTAAGCATGATTTCTGAGTTGTGGCACCAAAAGCACAAAGAACAAAACAAAAAATAGATAAATTGGACTTCATAAAAATTAAAAACTTTTGTGCTAAAAACCATCTCGTCATGAAAGTGAAAAGATAATCCACAGAATGGGAGAAAATATTTGCAGTTTATATATCTGATAAGGGATTAATATCCAGAATATGTCAAGAACTCTTACAACTCCGTAATAAAAGGACAAATAATCAAATTTAAAAACGGGCAAAGGATTTGAGTAGACATTTCTCTAAAGAAGATTTACATATGACCAGTAAACACACAAAAAGATGCTCACCAACATTAGTTATTAGGGAAATGCAAATCAAAAGCACAATGAGATTATAATTCATACTTACTAGGACAGTTATAGTAAAAAAGATGCACAGAAAGTGTTGGTGAGGATGTGGAGAAATTGGAACCCTCATATACTGCTGATGGGAATGTGAAATTACTTCCAACAGACCCACACTAAAGAAAAATTTAAAGGACGTTGTTCATTAAGAAAGAAAATGATGCCAGATGGAAGCTATGAGATGTAGAAGGAAAGGAGAGCAAAGAAGGTGGTAAATGTAAGTGAATCTCAGTGACCATCAACTATATAAAGCAACAATAATAATAATATCTTGTGGGGTTTTAAGACTATATGCAATCAAAATACATGACAATGTTACATATAATTTGGAGGGTGAGGGGGAGGAGGTAGTTAAAGTACTCCAAGGTTCGTGCATTTTCCAGGGGGAAGGTAAAAGTAAAGATTAGCTTCAGACTTTGAGGTGTCAAGGATGCACTAGGATAATCAATAGGAGAGTGGAAAAAGTGTATGCGACTTCCAAACTAATAGGTAAAAACAAAGAATGATAAAAAAAACAATCAATCCAAAGGAAGGCATAAAAGGATAGGAAAAGGAACGTAGAACAGGTGGCTTAAATAGAAGGAAATAATCAGATGATAGATTTAAATCCAAATATATTAGTAATTTCATTAAACGTAAATGGACCAAGTGCTCCAGTTACAAGAGAAAGATTTTTTGGATAGAAATTAAGAAATACCCATTAGGCTGTTTCCAAGAGAGAGATTAAAAACATAAAGTTTCAAAAAGGTTGAAAGTAAAAGAACGAAAAAAGATACTATGGAAAAAACTAACTAAAAGAAAACTGGTGTAGCTATTATCAGACAAGTAGACTTTAAGATAGAAAGCATTATTAGAGTGGGTCACTTCATAATGATAAAAGGCTCAGACCACTAGAAAGATTTAATAATTCTAAAATTTTCATTCCTGTAAGCTTTTACAAATTTGTAGTTTGTGTGATTTCTTTTCTCATTCTAAATAAACTTACTTTTGCACCTAATATTGTATTAAAAATTCTGTATTATTTTTCTTGAAGATTTCTCCTCACCACCTGGTTCCTTGGCTGTGTAGGTCTCCCCCTTACTGGCTGTACTTCAGACTCTCTGGCCTCCTTTCAATTCCTTGAATGCGTAAAGTCTCAGGGCTTTTGCGTTTAGCTGGAATGCTGGCTCCTCCTCATTCTATAGGTCTCAACTCAAATGACACCTCCCCAGAGCATCTTCTCTGACTACTCTATGATTCCCTACATAGATTGCAAGCCCCTATTGTTTCTATCTCAGCCCTTTTTTTCTTGCTAGCACTTGTCATGATTTTAAATTATTATGTTCTAAGTGTCTGTTTCCTTTTTGAAAGGTTAGGGGGAAGGGCCTGCCTTCAATTCTAGAGTGTAAGCCCTATGAAGGCAGTAACCATATCTTGCTTAACATTGCATTTCCAGGACTTATAAAAATGTTGAATGAGTGAGAATGGAAGAAGGGAGGTTCTGGAGCTAGCATGCATCTATGCAGGGCAGGTTTAAGCAGAGGTGATGAGTCTGAGTCCAGAGCAAAAGGCCTGGACTTAGCTAAGAGGAGACTCCAGGCAGGGGAACCAGGAAGCCATGGAGATCCAGCGGAGGAAGATGATCCCATGTCCAGGGCAGATCCTGGGCAGCACAGAGGGAGAAGAGAAGCAGGAAGAGACCCACCCAGGGGCCAGATGTGACTCTGCTTAGCACTGGTGCTGTTCTCCCTCAGTGGGTATTTTCATTCCTGGCCTTTAAAGTGATGAGAGCCATGTTCTAAGAACTCTGACTAAAAGCATTGTCCACCTGTTTTCTCCAGCATCAGTTTTTGCCTGGAGCCATCATCTGTAGAACACACTACTTGGACAAGATAATCTGTGAGGAATTTTCCTTTTTTCTCAGACCCTCAGCCTCTCAGTCACGTAAGCTGGAAACAGTTAAGTCATTCTTGATGTTTCCCTCTCTCCCCTCACCCTTCTCAAGTTTTAATGATGAATCATCTGTTTCCTCTTTTTGATTTCTTTTGTATTCTCCCTTGTCCAGATGTCATCATACCCCACTTTCTAACTAGTCTATCTGGTTCCAGTGCAGTTCCCTCACCTTCCTGGTATCTGGTTCATCTTTCAAAATCACCATCTTGTTCAAGTTATCCTGGTACTAAAACGCTTTTTAAGGGTATCCTAATGTCTCAGGGTAGAATCTGAACTCTGTTGATCCTTAAGGGCTCCCAGATTTTGACCCCAACCTACCTTTCCAGTCTTATCTCCCACTACTTCCCTGAAAGAAACTTCAGCTCTCTCCAAACTGGTTTGGTTATTGTTTTCCCCAACACGTCATGTTCCTTTTGATTGCCATATTTTTCCTGCTTCTCTCCTTCCTCCTTGGAATGCCCTATTCATACGCTTCTATTAGAGATCCAGTTAACTTCTAGCTTCTCAAATAAAGTCAACTGCTCAGACAGGTAAAGAAACACATGTCTGGGGCCGGCCCCGTGGCTTAGTGGTTAAGTGTGCGCGCTCCGCTACTGGTGGCCCGGGTTCAGATCCCAGGCGCGCACCAATGCACTGCTTGTCCGGCCATGCTGAGGCGGCGTCCCACATACAGCAACTAGAAGGATGTGCAACTATGACATACAACTATCTACTGGGGCTTTGGAGAGAAAAAGGGAAAAAAAGGAGGAGGATTGGCAACAGATGTTAGCTCAGGGCCGGTCTTCCCCAGCAAAAAGAGGAGGATCGGCATGGATGTTAGTTCAGGGCTAATCTTCCTCACAAAAAATAAATAAATAGAAATACATGTCTGCATTTGCAAGTTACTAAGATGAAATGCCCCAAAGAAAGAAACAGTTTAGCGAGGTTCTTTTTATCTTTATTTTTCATATGAAAAATTGGTAATATGATTAATACAAACAGAAATCTTCTAGCCTCTTAAAGAAGAGCGTGCTGTGTTGCAGAAATGTCTGTCACATGGGCTTGTTGGTTACCCATGCTATGTTAAAACATCATTTCAACCCTCATACTTCTTGAAACTGACTCCTCTTTCCCATCCTGACTTTCACTGCCCTGTGTTGAGTCCTCATTATCTCTCACCTGGATTAATACAATAGATCTCTAACTATTCTCTGTCTCCACCCTGCTGTTGAATGCTGTGTCTATGGTGCAAATTGGTCTATGTCACACCCATGCCTAAAGTTCTCTGATGACTTCCCCAACACCCTTGGAATGAAGCTTCATCTCCTTAACGAGGCCCTAGAGCCCTCCAAGGGCTGGCTCTGCCCGTCTCTGACTTTATCTCCTCCCACAGGCCACCTCATGCTCTCTTCTTTGGCTTCATTACATTTCTTGCAGCTCTCCGTACTCACTGACTATGTTCCTGCTTGCTCTGCATTTTGCTTCTGTTGACTGCTGTGCCCCAATGCCCTCCTAGGCCCCTTGCTAGCACTTTTTAACCTATCCCTTTACTCCAGACTCTGTTCAGGCTTCAGTTCCTCCAGGAGTCCAGACTGGGTTTGGCAACTTACCTCCAGGGTCCCTTAGCATCCTTTCTTTTAGCACTTTCCACTTTAAAATGATCTCCTTGTGTCTGTTTTCTCCACTAGTCTGTGAATGCTTCTCCTTCTCTTAAATGCCCACATGTGCTAATGTGTAGAGAGGCAGTGTGTTGTAGTGGATATAGCACTGATCTAGGAGTCAGAAGCTTTGAGTCTTAATCTTGAGTACCAGTTATGTGTCTTTAGGCAGCATTCTCTATGACTTCTAGGGTTGTTGTGATAACCATGAGAGATAACACATGGAAAATCCTTTAAAGAGCAAAGTATTAAGCAGATAGACAACCACTAGTTACTTCCTAAGTCTTACATTTAATAGCCTTTCCTCGTTTGCCATCATATAGGAGCTTTGTGCATTTGGCAGGCTTATAATCACAATCTTCTCTTTTGTCTTTTATGTATTCCTATTATGTTCCTATCTCTTGGATGATTTTTATCAATTCCCTGGTTCTTGTTTTTCTGCTCACGCCCTAAGAGTTCTGCCATTAGCTTCATCTCTTCCTGCTTCAAACTTTTCCTGGTGGCCTCCATGGCTTCAATTTCTATTTACAGACTGATGAACCCTAGATCTTTATCTTCAGCTTTGACTTCTCTCCTAAGCTTCATACCCTCTTTTCCAACTGCATGCTCAGTATCTCCACCTGTGATTTGTCCCTTAGGTACTTTGAAACTAAGATATCTCAAAAACAATTCCTCATATCCCCTACATCTGTGCCTTCTCCTCCATGTTTCCATGAATGGCACCATCCACTCTATGGGTCAAGCTAGAAACTTTGGATACATCTTTAGCTTTTTGTTTTTCTTGACACTGTGGCAATGTGTTGGAAAAGAAGGTGGGGGGAATAGAGATGGGGAGTTTGAGAGGCAAATCCTTCAGCCGAGACAAAGAATGCAAAGGGAAGCAGAGAGGTGCTGAGCGGTGAGAGAAGATAGGCAGGGACCAGATCTCAAAGGGCCACATAAGTCATCCTAAGGAATTTGGACTTGATTCTGGAAGCAACAGAGATCCATTCATTGGAGGGCTTTAAGGAGGGGGCATATGTGATGAGCTTTGGGCATTAGAAGACTTAATCTGATTGCAGTGTGAAGAATGGATGGTAGCGGCTCAGATTCGAGTAGGAAGAATGTCAAGACTTGGATGCAGAAGGGGAAATGATGAGATGACAATGAGGAGAAGATGAGGTCCTGAACAAAGGCAAGGTATGGGGGCAGCAAGATAAAGGTGGATTTTTAGGCGAAGAAGAATCCTTGGAGGACGGCTACTTGGAGGGCCACTCTTAGCTCAGCTAGGGAGGCAGTGAAGGGAACGGAGAGGAGAAGGCTGTGTGAGCTTGAGAACACTCGGGAACAAATAAACTAGCCCATGAGAGTGAGGACGGGTGTGGCTCTAACCCATCTTTTCCCTGTGTCATGGTTGGAGTTTATTTTGCCTGCTGAGAATATGAGAGAAATAATCAGGAGATGATGAGTAAAATAATTTTGGAATAAATCACAAAGGACAGAACTTAATATTAAAAATTGGTGCACAGCAATTGAAATAGGAACTGAAAGGAAAGCCAGGCTTATCTTCTTACAAAATATAGTTGTTGATTATTCACAAGCTGTTAATGTCTTCTTCAAGAAAGTGGATCCATTTTGATTTTCAGCTGTGGTTCATGGCCCCAATAAACACTAGTGAGTGGTTACAAGAGAAAGTATAGAAAATAGCAGGTTGTTTTCTATTGTTCAAAATCCTGTCTATGAATCATTCCACGAAGATAACGGATTCTTCCAAAGAGGTACTGTTTATAAATTTGCAGCGCTCCTATGCTTATAAAAAAATGAAAGCAGAAACTGAAAAGTCAAGAAAGAGGAATTACTCATGTATAGTGCCTTTGCTAACAGAGACTTGGAATTGCAGCAATCAGGCAACATTTGTCATTTTTGTTGGGAATAATTAGAATAGGGGAGGAGAGAGGCCGGCCTGGTGGCTCAAGTGGTTAAGTGTGCCCGCTCCGCTGCGGTGGCCCAGGGTTTGCCGGTTCAGATCCCAGGCACGCAGTGACGCACCGCTTGGCAAGCCATGCTGTGGTGGTGTCCCATATAAAGTGGAAAAAAAAAAGAATAAGGGAGGAGAGAAAAGTCAATTTCTTTTTCAATGTGACCTTGGGACTGATAAAGGGAGGTATGATGTGGCCAAGGGTGCTAAGGGTCAGGTCAGTTTCCACTAGGTGCTTTTATGTTCTGGAAAAAGTTACTATGGGTGAAACTTAGGTTACTGAGGAAGAAACTGGAGAATCCACCCTCCCACCCATGTAGTAAAGTGGAGGCTTTCCCATTAGCTTGGTTAAGCAACTTTATAAGTCTTTCCATAAAAAGTCAATAAAAACTTAGCAACCTTTTTCCCTCATAAAAAACTCAATGAAGCTTAAACTTCATATACAAACTCTTCAAATTCACATATGATCCTTGTTAGTGTATATCCAGACACGTTTGTATTGTTGCATAGTTTCACGCACTGGACTTAAGAATCATTCAGTCACTGAGCTCTTTATTGCCTCATCTGCTTTGCAGGTGACTGCAAGAAATGGATCCTCAGTGTTAGGTGGTCAAGCCATTTAAGCAGATGAGAGTTTGCTGCTTAAATCACCCAAACCTATAAGCATTCAAAGGCAGCATTTTCTTTTCATATACTTGATGCAATTGTTCAGAACAAATCTTCTTATTGAGCAACCAAACTTTCTGTTTATTGACATGCCCTCCATAAATGCATTTAAGCAAACATAGAGAAATAGATCTCAAAATTGTTAAGTCAGATGCTCTAGGGTAAGAAAAGAACACAAAGATTTCCTAAGAGGCGGAGGCCCTAGGCTGTACTAAGTTTTAAGAGAGGATGGAATATGATTTAAAATGGGATTTTGATAGCCTTGTTGAAGTACATAATGATGCTCACTTTTAAGTGAAGATTCATTTTATAGTATTAATATTGCAGGTGTGGACAAAGTGTTCCAAAGATCTAGCCATCAAGAATGGCAAAGATCTAAATCCTAATGACTTTATCTCTGAAATTCATTTAAAAAAAATCAATGATTGTCATTAACTATGGGAGAGTAGGCCCTCAAATGTGTCTTCTCTGTAGCTTCTAAATTCTATTGCTGAATAGTCTAAATTCTATTGATGTCTCATCCTGACATCAGAATTGCAGTTCATACTTTTTTATTCCTTCCCTTCCTAGTATACTAAAATTAGTGAAAGAAGAAAAATGAAAGAACTGACACTGAGTCAACAGGCCTGCTAGATCTTGTTACTTTGTTAATTGAGAATCCAGCAGCTGGTACTATTGCCTTTCATGAGAATATTAGTTTGCTCAGGTGCAAATTTATATTTCAAATATGATTTCCTGAAATGAAAGTGTGATAGTTTTTAACTCAATAAATTGTATACTATTTGAATAAAAGGAATATTGACCGCTGATCAATACTTTAAATCATGCCAGTACTATGAAAAAGCCATAGAAATGATGTGAATTTAAGATAACCAAATTTTAATTGATGGTTTATTCCTGTAAGAATGGAAATTACTGCTTGTGTTGCTGAAATAAAGGAAAAAAGAAATGCCCTTCCTACCCTTGGAAGATGTGGTGGCTCCCACCAGTTGCGGGTAGTGTAGACTGTCTGGTGGATGTCGTGTGCCATTGGTTTGTTCCAGATGCTTGGAGTGTTGTTCAGACGTGTCAGAAGGTCAGACACAGGAAATCCTTTTGATCATTGTATTATTTCTGTATTGTCACAGTAAGAAATTACCACAAACTTGGTGGCTTAAAACAATACACATTTGTTCTTGTACACTTCTGGAGGCCAGAAGTCTGAAATCAGTTTCACTGGCTCCAAACCAAGGTGTTGGCAGGGCTGCACTTTCTCTAGAGGCTCATAGAATCGAATTCCTTGACTTTTCCAGTTTTCAGAGTGGCATTGCTTGCATTCCTTGGCTCATGGTCCTTTCCTCTATCTTCAATGCTTACAGTGTAGCATCTCCAAATCTCTCTCTCTCTCTGCTAAGGTCATCACATTTGCCTTCTCTCTTCTGCGGTAGACTCTCCCTCTGCCCGTCTCTTATAAGGATACATATGATTATATTTAGAACCCACCTGGATAATCTGGGATAATCTCCCATCTCAAGATTCTTAACTTAATCATATCTGCAAAATCCCTGTTAGAATATAAAATAACATTCATAGGTTCAAGGGATTAGGACCCAGATATCTTTGGGGCCATTAGTCAGCCTACTACAGTCGTGAATCCTCCTTTTGTCCTCCCTTTCCTTGAGTGTCTATAACGTGTCCAATGCTGTAATGGTCCCTAAAGATATATAGATCAATGAGAGTTTACCTCTACCCTCAGGAAACTCAGTTTACATGGGGAGACACATATCCATATAATAATAATATAGTAATGTGTAGGCACCACCAGAGAGGTTTCCAAATAGAGTTTTCACAGTTTTGAGGAGGGATGGTTAATTCTCAGTGAGAAACTGGGAAAGCCTTAGAAGATTATCCTATGAGAATATTTTAAGTGGAACATTAGCATTGCAACCCAGAGAAGGGTGATGAGGATGGTAAGGAGTCTGAAAACCGCTATCTGAGGAACAACTAAATAACCTAGAGAGAAGAAAGTTTGGTAGAGGAAATTTATGGAGGAAGAATTGTTCTTACTTTCAGTTGCATAAGAGACAAGAACTAGGATTAATGGGAAGAAATAATAGGGAAGCAGCTTCAGCTCCACACAAGAAGGTACTTTGCAATACTTCCTCATAAGATAGTGCAGCCACTGAGAATGGATAGGCAGGACAGGATGGTTGTCTGTTGGGATTGTTGAAGAACACATAGGAATACTAAATCAGTTATGATATGCTATGGTCACAAAAACCCCACAAAATAGGTTTCTTTGTTGCTCATGCTCATGAAATATAACCCTTATCCATTTCAGGCTGATAAGGGGCTCTGACTTATATTGTTCCCAAGCTGACAGAGGCTCCATTTAGAATGTTGTCAGTTGCGAAGCAGGGAAGGGGGTTCTACAGTGTCCTACTTGGACAAGCAATTAAATCCTCCAGCCCCCAAATCATTGCCCTATATTATATACGCCCCCAAATTATTGCCCAGAACCAGTTATGTGGTCAATCCTATCGTGTATATTGAAGGAGGAGAACTAGAAATATAGGTGAATAAAACTAATGTCCTCTACAGCCCACTTTCTGGACACTATTTATTTGGTTCACTCTCCTTCTCACACAAAGAATGCCTTCATCTCCTCCAGAGGGGAGATGATCTCAAAAGCAAGGTTCTCTGGGTGAAGATTAGAATCTCTACATGTAGTCCACGTGTGGCTCTTGATTGTGACATTTATGAACTAAAAAGACAAGTTATCTGCCCCCTACCCCCTGCAACTCAACCTGTGTCCAATGGTGGAACAGGATAGGATAACCACAATAAGTATTTCCATTCTGAAAGGAAAACATGGAAACAGTAGATATTGATCTGTAGAAATTCTGAAATCCACCTAAGTAGATATTTTTGAGAGCCCTTTACTTAGTGGTGGTCCCTAAAGACACACAGATGAATGAGAGTTTTCACCTACCTTCAAGAAACCCAGTTTAGATGGGGGCATGCATGCATATAGATGACTATAGATGACTGTAATGCAAGAGAGGTTTAAAAGTAGTGTTTTCACAACATCAAGGAGACATGGTTAATTCTCAATAAGAAACTTGGGAAAGCCTTAGAGATCTGTCTTATGAGACTATTTTCAGTGGAACATTCCTAGATTAGGCCCAAGTTAGGCTCTCTGAGATGGCTCTATAGTCCAGTCACTGTAGCCCTTGGCCCCACCCTCAGAGATGATTCTTCCCTTGACATTAGTCTCATTATCCATAAATGAAATGAGCATTGGGAAAGGGTGTAAACAGCCTTCTTGGACCACTTGCTGTCCATAGATATTTGGAGTCCAAGGATTATTTTAAGTTTTGAACAGTCAGAGACTCTTAGTCCAAGCCTGTGCTTCCTTTGGTAGTTCATATATCTCAAAAATTTAGTAATCTCTTTATCAATTTGATTAAAATCAAATTCCATGTGCCAAATAGTCACATCTGCAGTTCTTTTTAAGATGTAGTTCTCAGATTTTCTATATTTGCTTTCTCATCTTTGTCTCTCTTGACTTAATTGCAATTATGTGTACGTCGAGTTTATTGGACTTCAGTGCGAGAACCACAATTTTAGCACCTTTTTCATGATTTATTTTGTCTAATTGAAAGAATTTCCTTGGTGAAACACCTGTAATATGATTTTTTTTTTTGTTTGAGATGCCGTAATCCATTCACAGGTGTTAACTCTCAGTATAATGGCTTCAATGTGATTCTTTCTTTGAAGCCTGATTTTAATTTTTTGTTTTGTTTTGTTTCTCAAATTTATCTTTATTGTTGGAGTTGAGAAGCAGTTGCCTTTTCCAATCCTGCTAGACCCTATATTTGCTTTTGTTCCAGTTTGCAAAAATAAAAAAAGCCAATTCTTTTGAGCTCATTTCTTTTTTGCAATTCTTTGCCAAATGCAGCAATAAACACATGCAACTCTTGCTCTGTTTTCAAACTTTATATACAAGTTTATTGAGTACATAATTTCTATCTCTCAAGTTACTGTTAGCTGCAGTTTTACCGAATGTCTTGCAACTAGGTAACTTAAATTGCCATCTTTCCGGCCTCCAATATCAGTTTCCTCACTTCCCATTGCATGATCTTTTAGCGAAGGCCACAGATTTTAGATTATTGTTTAGTGATATGCATTACCACTTCTGTTATCAATATCTATATCAGTCAGAATGGGTTAGATTATGTTACAGGAATAAACAACCCCCAAATCTCTGTAACTTAAATCGATAAAGATTTATTTCTTGCTCTAGTAAAGTCCATTTTGGGTTGGGAAACTCTCCAGAACATCTGTCTTCCATATGATGGTTCAGCGTCTCCTCTCCATATCAACATTTGCTTCTACGATTACCCCAACAGTGGAACAATAGAGTGGAGTGTTGAGCAATTAATTTAAATTTAATTCCACTTCCATGTGGAATTAAAATGTGTGACTTCTATTCTAATTTCTTTCACTAAAGTAGACCACATCTCACCTGAAGGACTCCAGGAAAGTCACTTCTCCAATAGGCCTGAAAGAGAAAGAATTAGACAGCCCTGGTATCCACCACAGATGTCAACTTTTTATTTTTCCAGGTAAGAACATTAAACACACGCACACACACACTCACACACTATCCAACCCTCTGAAATCACCATTTCCTTGAAGAAATTACTTTTTAACATTATGTACAAAATCATCTGTTGGAAACTCAGCAGCATTTTTTCTTTTCTGTTTTCTTCCCTGTATCTCAGGGGCTGGAACCACATTTTTTAGAATCTCTGACAGTAAGATTCTTGGTTATATTCTTTCAACGAATGGCATTCTTATGTGATTTGGAAGGCAGAAGAGAAGCAAAAGCCATTATTGTTTCTGGGACAGTGGTGAGCAAAGGGTGGGCTTTGATGAACAGCAGATATGTTCTCAGTGGCCTCCTGGAAGTCACTCGCTTAGTGCTGTAGGCACCTGAGACTACTAGTGATAGCTTCCTGGGATTCCTGCACTTTCAGGACCCTGGCCATTTCTATGTTTTTTGAAAGGCTCTAACTCTGAGATGTATCCCTTCTTGCTTGAAATATCTAGAGGGGCTTTTCTGACTGAAGTATATGGCACTAAGACACACACCCTCAGATATGAGCATCAGACCTGGTTAGATTTGAAGCAATAATGAACTCATCTGTTGCAGAAAACAGATATCGATAGGCCATGGCATATAGTGGACAACAGCTGCTTAAGTTACTGCCTATAGTTGCCCATAATAAAGTGCCTGTTGAAGGTAAGGCTTTGGGGGACCAAGTTCTGCTTCAACAGAGTATTGTAACAGATATGAGGACCACAAGGACTGTGGGGTGGGATAACTGCTGCTGACTGCATTGGAGAACATTCAAAAAGAAAATAAGACAAACTCAAGACAAATTTCTTGGCTCAAAGCCTAGTAAGAAAACCAGACAGCTTTTATGACTACCTTGAAAGAACCTTTTATCTCTTGTAGTCATAGCCATAGTTGATGTATCAAAAAGATCAGACCCAAAATTTGATGCTGTGGATTGCAGAATTAGAGCAAATTTGGATTCACGGCTCACTAGATCTTTTTGTAAAAGTTTGGGCATTGATTGGAAAGAATGGGATCCTAAGAACTGGAATAGAGATTTCGAGGTGGATTCCAGTAATCTGGATTCTTGTAATAACATCCCTTGCTTGAAGTCTCTGTAATCACCTCAACTAAGGTCATTCCAAAGGGATGGTTATTTACCTCAAGACTCATCCTAACATCTTTTATTTCCTCCAGACCCATAACCAGAGTTAGATCCTCAAAGACCCCAGGGGACAGGTAAAAAAGTCTGACGTTGGAGTAGAATTACAAAGTTTTGTCAATTTATATCAGCCTACAGAAAGGACGCAGTCCTGCTGAAACCTTGATTGTAGCCCGGTAAAACCCATTTTCAGACTTCTGACCACCAGAAGTGTAATATAATAAATTTGTGTTGTTTTAAGCCACTAAGTTTGTGGTAATTTGTTACAGCAGCAATAGGAAACTAATAAAAAGGCCTACTAAAGTTTTACTTAATATGTATAATCAAGAAAATTATAGGCCTGGTGAACAGAGAAATGGCTTGAGTAGTCACATTATATCATCTAATTCCGAGATCTAATCCAGCTCTCATGAACGAGCCACTTGAATGAAGGGAAGGACACGTCCTTTTGAGGAAGGATCCTGCAACACACCCACAAGAATGCACTGAAAATCTTTCTCCTAGTCTTTCCTAAAGGATTTATAAACTGGGAAATGGAAAATACCTATACTTTTCTGGGAGTATTGTATAGTGACACTAAACCGACATTCTGTAGATCAGCAGCCTGTGCAGACTTGGCTGGGATCTCTGCTTAGGGTCTTCCAAGGCCAAAGTCAAAGTGTATGGTGAGCTGGACTCTTATCTGGAGGCTTTAGGGATGAATCCACTTTCAAGCTCATTCAGGTTGTGGCAGAATTCAGTTCCTTGTAGTTGTAGGACTGAGGTCCCAATTTCCTTGCTGGCTGTTGGCTGGGGAGGTTCTCCTCTGTTCTTAGAGGTCAGCCACATTCCTTTGCATGTGACCCCTCCTTCATATTTAAAGCCAGGAATGGCACAAGTTCTTCTGCATTGGATCACTCTGACTTTCCCTTATGCTAGCAGCGGATATGGAGCAAGCACTAAAGGTATAAATAAGTTGTGCAAGTAGCTCAGACTCCCGGGCGTTTCTCTTTGACCAATTAATGAAGGAGAAAAAACTGGCCTAAAGAATGTTCTGCATGATATGCTGGCACCAGTTACAGCATCATAGCCCAACTCATAGGTGGCCCTTAAAGACAGAAGGGAAAGAATGATCTATTGTTTACTCCGTTATATGCCCACTGGAAGACAACACCCAGTAGGTTAGGGTGCTGTGCTACAAGATGTGGTGTATGTTCTGAGCCAGCATGTTATGTGAGGTGGTGTTTCTTCCATTTTCTCCCATTATCCTATAGTCCACACAGAGGAGGACGTGGCCTGGCTCCTCTCTGTATTGTACTTAATAATGCATTCACATACATTTTGATTCCCATTTCTGCAACTTTCGGTGATGTTGAATTAGAAGTCTTAGTTTCCATTGGAAGTTAACTTTCACTGGTGGATACGAAATGGTTCAATTATCCTGGAAGTTGACAATGCCATTTGGTCACTGTATTCCTCATATAACTGAAACAAGAGGCAAAGAAGGGTATTTCAGTACTGTATGCAGTTGTTGATCCTGGGTTTTAAGGGGAAATAGGGTTCTTGCTACACAATGTGGGTAAGGAAGAGTATGTCAGGAACCTAGGAGATTCCCTAGGGTATCTCCTAGTGCCTCCATGCCCAGTGGGAAAAGTTAACGGCAGACTATAACAACCCAATGCAGGCTAGTGACTCAGACTCTTCAGGAATAAAATTTTGAATTATCCTACTAGATCAAGAAACATTTCTACCTGACGGGCTGGCTGAGGGAGATGGGAACATGACATGGATAGTGGAAGAAGGAAGTTATAGACACCTATGATGGACCAGTTATAGAAACAAGGATTGTAGTAGCTATGGATATTTTCTTCTGAAGATCCCCCAAAGTAGCTTCCTTATCAGTTTCATTTCACAGATAAGGAAAAGAAGGTAAACAGAAGTTAAGTAACTTGCCTAAATTCACATGGCTGTCAAATGGCAGGGCCAAGCTCAAACCAGATCTAGCAGACTCCAAAGCCCATGTTTCTTCACTTATACTCCAAAGACGACAAAGAAGGAATGTCATTTAATAGAAGGTAGGTAAATGATTGATATGAGGAAATGATGGTATAAGGAAAATGGTTCATGTAGAGTTGCAGTTACCTGGAAAAATGGAAACAAAACTCAGTAGGATAATTTTGCCATAATTTCAAATCCTGTGGGAGGGAGCACAGAAGGAATGCATGGAAGGAGACTTTTAGCCGAGGAGCCTTCACCGCAGCACCCTCCCCTCCCCAGCAAACCATTTCTGTGCATGTGTTTGTTAGGGGGGTAATGCCAACATCGAGCTCAGAACTAATTCCACAGAACAGCAAAGCCATGTGTCTTTCATGCACTTTGTAATTCTCAGGTGCCATGCCATTGCTAAGTGAGTAGGAGGCTAAGTGCTTACTTAGGACATTGTAGGGCGAGACTTCAAGGGAATCTGTTAGGCACAATTTTGAATTCTCTTCAATCTGGGATGGTGCTCAAAAGGATCCAAGACCACAAAGAGCATTTTTGGGTCTCAGCCTGCTATTGTTTGGCATCCGGGGCTGCCCCTGGTGTTCTGGAGGAGCTGGACGGCACATCTGGAGGGTTGCCTAGCTGCTCAAGGCGCCCAAGAAGGCTCTGCCATTTCATCTTCTCAATGTGCTGCAAAAGAATTTCCCAAGCTTGTGAATGGAGTGTGAATTCCAAACTTTGTTCCTTTGGGACAGCAGAAATCTTCGAGCTCTCTTTAAAAGCACTCAGAGTGGAGGAACAGAAAGGTTTTAAAATAAGGGAGAAGTCCTCACAAAAAGCCTCTCTCAGAATGGGAGATGCTGGATGTTAATAGTACTGAGGTGACCTCGTGAAACTCCTGTTGCTCTGTGCAAGGCCATGTTTGGTAGGTGCTCAGAGAACTGGACAGAGGTAAGTCAAGTGTAAAAGGGAATGCTCCCGGCTGGAAGATGGCTGCATCATGGCGTCTCCAGCTCTCTTCCTTGTGGGATTTGCCCTTACAAAATGCCCCTGGATTCCAGTTGGGCTGGGGAGTTGCCACCACCGCATGTAGCCTTCAAGGCAGGGTTCCATACAGGATACTCTTGGACCATCCGCCTCAGTGTCACTTGGAGCGATACTGAAAACGCAGATTCCTCGTGTCTAATCCAGACTCCCCTGACATCTGTATTTAGAGAAGCTTCCCTGTTGATTATTACACATTAAAGTTGAGGCTCACTTCTGCAGGGGTTTCTCCTTATTACCCAAAGTAACAGTTAATATCTATTGAATGCCTATTACGTACCAGGCATTCTTATAAGAGCTTTATCTATGTTATTTCATTTAATGTTGACACTATTCCTCAAAGTAAGTGCTATTATTATCTCCAGAATTAAAAAAAAATTTATTTATTTGTTTATTTATTTTTCCCCCAAAGCTTCAGTCTATAGTTGTAGGTCATAGCCGCACATCCCTCCAGTTGCTGCATGTGGGACGCGGCCTCAGCATGGCAGGAGAAGCAGCACGTTGGTGCGCGCCCGGGATCCGAACCCGGGCCGCCAGCAGCGGAGCGCGCACACTTAACCGCTAAGCCACCGGGCTGGCCCTATCTCCAGAATTTTTACAGAAGCCAAATCTGAGGCACAGGAAAATAAATAACTTGTTTCAGGTCACGTAGTAATTACTGGAGTCAGGATCTGAACCCAGGTAGTCTAACTACAGAAAGCACGTTCTTGGTCCCTATGCTATACCCTGTGAATTTATCTTTCTTTTCCTTACTTTGACCAAGACAAATTGGATTTTTTTAAAGATGAATTTTTCTAAGAGATGAAGGGAAATTGTGTTTTCAGGGGAGAATTTCTTTATCCCTACATCAGAAGACTGCCTGGGCATGGTTAGTTGATTGGCATAGCTTCCCGGGCACAAAGTCCCCATTCGCTTCCTGTCCTTAACTCGTGATGAGACGCGTTGCCCCCACTCTGCTCTAGTCCGCATTCCAACCTTATTTCCTGCTCCTCTGCAGGGACCCGGCTCCAGGTTGGCAGGTCTATGTACTTCCTCATACCTGCGTCTTGGCCCGTGTGGTTGCTTTGGTCTTCCCACCTAGTGAAGGGCAAATTTATCCCCATACAGCCTTTAGAGACCAGCCAGCATAAATCCTCCTTTCTCAGAGAATCTACCAGGAAACGCACAATGAGCCTTTCTCCTGCAGGGTCTCAGGGCCACTTTTCAGCCCTGGATCAGCTTTCTGGGTTCTTCTTTTCTTTTTCTATAGCAGGTGGCAGCACTTAGCTACCTCTCCTCTTAGAGCTTCTCTAACTGGAGGGGCTCTGTTCTCTTTATGACAAGGGGAGTGAGGGACCCAGTGTCCTCATCGTCCTGTAGGTAGACACACAGCCCTTTTCATTTGAAGGGTTTTAAAGCCATTTGTTACACAAGCATGAAAAATCGTGCAGTTTAAGGAATCTTGCTCTGTTTTTTTGGTTGTGCCTGGTAGATAGCACTCAGTTCTCTTCCTGAGATGGACTTTCTGCTCCCTATATTTCCCCTGAGGGTGAAGTGTCACCAGCCTCCTCTTGTCAACACCAATAAGTGAACATAGTGCAGACCCCTTGCCAGTGCAGTGATCCGTGTCCCAAGTGGGCTGTTTGTGTTCCAACTGCTTTAATGCATGTCACCGAGCCTGTGTCCTGCTCAGGAAGGGCTGTTTTGGGACATTGCCTCTCAAAAGTCTTCCCTGCCCATTTCTTCCTGAGGTGACCTCCTCAACTCTTAGGTCATGTATGAGAGAACTGCCCTACTCTTAGTTTATAACCACTGTGACTTTAAATATAAGAGCTCCACTTTATATTGTGATACATAACAATTAAAATTCTATAAAATAAAGTAAAAATTTAATTAAAATGATTAATTTAATAAGTTTGTTTAATTAAAAATAAAATAAAATAAATTCTGTAAAATTAAAATCCTGACTATTCCCCTGAAAGGAAGCCAAGAGCAGTAGAGGAGAGGGTTGATGAGGCCACATTGGGGCTCATGATCTAGCCATCATCTCTTCTTTGACCACAAGGGAGGAACTTAATATGCATTTTTTAAGACAGGACAAGGAGGAAATCTGCTACCATTCTGGCTTTGGAGGTTAGTCGGTGATGTGAGGCAGAGAAATCCTGGGGAAGATGCTGTGGGCCTTGGGTGCCACTATAGTATAGGGGCCAAAGAAGGGACTCTGGAGTCAAACAGGCTAGGTTTGAATCTGCCTGTCTTGCTTGCCAGTTGTGGAAACTTAACGTGGACAAGTTAATGAATTGCTGTGTCTCAGTGTACTTATCAGTCGAAAGATAATAGTCATACCTACTTTGTAGGGTTGTTGTGAAGACTAATGAGTTAATACATGTGAAGTGCAAAGGGCAGTGCTTGGCACATAGGAAGTGGTATACAGGTGTTAGGTACCTGAAGGCCATATAATGATAGAGAGAGAGGGGGGAGAGTGCGAGAGAGAGAGAGAGAGAGAGAGAGAGAGAGAGAGAGATAAAGACAGGGAGAGATAGAGACAGAGGGAGACAGACGCAGAGAGAGACAGAAAGAGAAGGAGAGAAAGGAAAGGAGGGGGAGAAAGAGAGGAAGGGAGAGAGAAAGAGAGGAAGAGAGGGAGAGAAGGGGAGACAGAGAGACAGACAGACAGAGAGAGAGACAGAGAGAAGGAGAGAGGAAGAGACGGGGAGAGAGAGAGGGAGAGAGAGAAAGAGATGAATGTGTCTGGGAAAGAAGACGGGACTTCAAAGGTGGAGAGACTTTCAGGGAGATCAGAGGAAGCATCTGCTTAGCTGCTGGTGCAGAAAGTCAGGAAAGGGTGCTTGGAATCAGGGAGGGAAATATCTACCTGGAGGAAGCCAGGGGCCAGGGACTCCCATGATAGGAATAATTTACAGAGAAGCCAAGTGGTACACCTCCCTGGTCCTGGAGGCATATTAGGAAGCCCAATGAAGAGAGAACAGAGGTGTTGAGGATCACCCCAGGTCTCGAAGTGGGGCCCGGCCAGAGCCCCTTCAGCTTGGGTATACAGAAACTTGGACTAGGGTGCAACCAAGACATGGGTGATGGAGCCTTTGGTGCCCAGAACGTTGCTCCAGCTAAGCCAAGTTTCAACCATATTTCTGTTACTTTAAGATGAAGAAACTATGTTCCATAACGTCCTTAGCATTTAGGAAGATATTTAAAATTTCCTCTTTTCTTTGGCAAATAAAAAAATTACAGTCTGATCTCAGCCAAAGTTAAAATTGGAAGGAGAAGCCATTTGAGCAGTGTTTCTTAAATTTTGATAGGCCTCAGAATCACCACCTGGTCTGGGGTGGAGCCCAGCAGCTGCGTGTTTAAAGGCCTCACATGATTTTGGCATTTACCAAAAAGTTTGGGAAACACTTCTCTCTCAATTCTTCTCATTCTTTAGTGGACGCATAAATCACCCAAGGATCTTGTAAAAGTGCAGATTCTGAAAGCCCGTGGTGGGGCCTGAGATTCTGCGTTTCTAACAAGCTCCCAGGTGAGGCTGCTGCTGAGGTCTGCTGGTCTGAGGACCACATTTTGAACAGCAAGACTGAGAGCAGGCACCAAAGTCCAGGGGAAAATGCAGGGGAATCCTGGAATGGTTGCAAGAGGAAATGAGAAGTGGGAGTGTTGGAAAGAGCGGTGTCTGCTGTTTTCCTCTGTCTGATGTGTATGCAACTTAGCTCAATGCAGAATCACTTAAGTCAAGGCAGTTACAGATTCCTGGGTCCCACTCTAGACTCACTGGATTGGAAACTCCATGGGAGGGTTTTGGGGATGTCTTTTTTAATAAACATCCCAAGTTGTCTGTATCATTAGACAAATTTAGGAAACACTGACAAGAGTGTTGAGGAGAAAGACAATTAAAAACTACTAAACTAGACTAAGACTTTGACCTTACAATGGAAAACTGAAAGTTATGTGTGGTATCAAGGACGTTTTCCAAGTCATCTGCAATTGTTTCACACATTGCTTGAAGAAAATTTCCATTTTACTGAATATTTGTTTAATGGTTTATAAGCAAAATTCACAATATTGTGTTTTATGGCTTTTAAGTGCAGAAGACAATAGGAAAAGTTTGGAGACGAGAGAAAGTGGCAATAAAAAATTGGAACAAGAGAGCTGAAAAAATGTGAGTTCCTGAAAAATGTGAGTTCCCAGAAAGAATAGTGCCATTAGCAAATGAAACTCTAAATGCCTACCACATGTTGAATTATGAAGTCATTGAAAACCTGGTAAGCTCTGGATTTTAGTTGTGGTCTTTGAAAATCTGCGTTAAACTTTAAATACAAGTATTAAACACCAGAAAAATGTCTCCAGGCATGCTTTGTAAATTGAAAATCTTCATTAATGGGATAGCCAGCTTCATCGTGTTAGGGGCCACAGAGACGTTTTTAAATGTGATCCTGAGAACAAAAGTGAGGTGAAGTGAGGTTCTGCCTCAGAGAAGCTCGTCTCCAAGCTCAGAATGGAGAGTTGCTCTCATGAGGATGCTCAAATTTGGATCTTCTGAAGATATTTGGGTTAGCTCAGCTAGTGGAGTAGACTAGACCTCAAAGTTTCCAAGCATCGTTATCATCTTCGACTTTTTTTTTATTGTGGTAAAATATATATAACAAAGTTTACTATTAACCATTTTAAATGGATAGTTCAGTGGTATTAAGTACATTCACATTGTTGTGCAACCATTACCACCATCCATCTCCAGAACTCTTTTCATCTTGCAAAACTGAAACTCTAGACCTATTAAACAATAACTCACCATTCCCTGCTCATCCCAGCCCCTGGCAACCACCATTCTGCTTTGTGTCTCCATGATTTTGACTGCTCTAAGTACCTCCTCTAAGTGGAATCACCCAGTATTTGCCTTTGAGTGTCATCTTCCACTTTTAAAGCAGGGAAAATTTGTCTTATACCCTAGTTGATCTTGTGCTTTTCCCCTCATGTATATGCATCATGCCCTCACGTACCCTTTGTCTTACCACTCTGTTCTCTCCCCACATGTGAAACTTTTCAGAATGTTGTTTCAAAAGACAGATTAAACACATTTTTGTTCTCACTAAACTGTCAAAGATGGCAAATATTACTGGATATTTTCTCAGTGGGGTGTTAATATGTTAGCAGAAGCAAATTCTTAGCGAAGAAATAAATCTCAGACATCAGTGAGTAAATGAAAGATATTTATATTGGGTGGGGAAGTATGGGTAGGGGTAAAAATTCCAATGCCCAGGTCACAGCCCAGACCAATTAAACCAGCATCTCAGGGGTGGGTTCCAGGCATCGGTATTTTTTTACAGCTTCTCCAGTGACTCCAATGTGCAGCTGATGTTGAGAGTCGCTGTCCAGAGTAGGCACTAAGACACTGGCTCTCAGTCATACTTGCACGTTAGAATCAACTGGGGAGCTTTAAAAAAAAAAAAGCCCAGTGCCTGAGCCCTGACTCAGATCAATTAAATCAGAATCTTTGGGGAACAGAGGCTGGGCAACGGTGTCCTTTTTAAAACCTCCCATGTGATTCTAAAGTATAGCCAGGGTTGAGAACCACTGAATTAAAAGATGGACACTCTGAGAAATTAACAATAAATTCATCATTTTTTTCTAAAGCAAGCCTCATAGTTGAGTTTATGGATGAATGTTTTCAACCTGAAAACAAAAAATAATTTTGGTGCTTCATATATAGTTTCTGCTTATGGAAAAAAATGAAATGCTACTATTAGGCAAAGTAGTGAAAATAGTATGATATTGGATTATAAATGAAATATAGACAAGTAGCAGAGACTAGAAAACTCAGAAATAGGCCATAATTTACGTTAGAATTTTAGAAGTTCTTATTACAAAAGTAATTTGCATTTAGTGCCGATCATTTAAAAAATAGAAATAAGCAAATGATAATAAGAGTGACCAAATATAATCACTCTGAACTTTTTGATGTTTGTCATTTATCTTTTTTTCTATTTTTCACTTCCGTGTTTAAATTCATTCATATTGTACATAGCTAAAAAGAACTTTATTGTGGGGAATTTTGAACATGTATAAAAGCAGCTTGAATAGTATAATGATCTTCCATTTCCCAATCACTTCACTTCTATAACTATCAGCTCACGGTCCATCTTGTTTTATCTAAACCCTCTTCTACTTCTTCCTCTCCTGAATTATTTTGAAGCAAATCCAAGACATATTATTTTATCCATAAATAGTTCATTTTTTCAGTTACTATATTGTGAATATTTTTCCATGTCACTAAATATTTTCCTATACTTCATTTTTAATGGTTGTGTAGTATTTCATCATATGACTGTATCATTATTTATTTACAAGCCCACATTGTTGGACATTAAAGTTGTTTCTAATATTTTATTATTAAACACAAACCTTTAATGAATATGGTAGTAAGTGAATCTTAGTCTACATTCTTGATTATTTAACAAAATCCATTCTTAGAAGGAAAACTGGATGCTCAAAAGTTTTGCATGTTTTAAATATTTCTTGACACATTTCATCAAAATGCCCTCCAGTAAGTTGGTACCAGTGTATAGTCCTAGTGGCACTCTACGAAGATGTTCTTTGTTTCACATCTTTGCCAACACTGAGTATTATTTCAAGAAACCTTTGTTAATTTGGTAAGTAAAAATAGTATTTTATTATTGCTTTAATTTGCATTCATATTTCTAGTGATAATAAACTTTTGGTAGAAAAAATTAAAAATGTTATTAGAGTAATATATGCATAGAGTTACAAGTGACAGTCCCCATGCCTGAGTCCTTCCCACCGACAGGTTCCCAGAGGCAACCAATTCTTTTAGATATTTCTTCTGGTGGTTACATCTGTATCTCTAAATGATTGATCCCCTATTACTGATTTATTAATTATAGACATTTTCCATTGGCTTTCTGTTAGGATAGTTGAGGATTTACATTTCAGTCTCCATCTTGAGTATTTATTTCACTCTTTTTTCTCTAGTTTCTCAATCAATTACATATTGACTTTTTAATTTCTCATCCTATTAACCAGAGACTGTTCACTTCATATTTGCTTGATTATAGAATTCAAGATTAGAAATCATTTTCCCTCAGAACTTTATATACATTGCTCCATTTTGGCATTTAATGTTGCTGATGAGAAATCTAATATCATTTAAATTTTTGTCCCCTTTTTGGTGACCTGTTTTGTTTTCTTTTTACTCTCATTCTGGAAACTTTTAGCATAATTTCTTTATCATTAGTGTCTTTTTTTTTTTTTGATGAAGTGTCCTGAAGTTGATTTTTTCTTTCTTATTGTTGTGCACTTAGTGGCCCTAAGAGTTCTGTGGAGTATACGGGTTACATTCCCTCTTTAACTTTACCTAAGCTTTCTCACTTTTTCCCCTCTTGGCCATCATTCCCTAATACCTTCTTTACTTTTTACCATTAGCCTAAGATAGGCACAAGAGTCAAGCAATCAAGCACTACTTGTAAATTGCCTACCGTGGGGGATATAAAACAGGTGGGCTACATGATCTCTATCTAAGAAACTTACACATTGTAACTCTATTATTTGGAGAGATGCTCTAACGTCCTTAAGTGACCATGATAAAGCAGAAAATTTCTTTTCCTCAGGATCAGTTTGCACATCATGAGAAGGTGGAATTTGAGGTGGAGTAGAAGTGTTAGGACACATTACTACTAGTAGCAGGATGAGTAGTATTTGGGACATGCATTTTCACTGGCTCCAGCAGGTAATTTCTGTGTTAATAAAGGAAAGGCCAAGGGTTAATCATAACTAAGTAAGGTAAATTCTCAGAGGGACTTAGGAAATGTTATTTTTGTATTATTTCCCAATGGTCTGGCTTAATCTGGAACAGAACTTCATGAGGGTGGTTGAAAATGCGAGTGAACTTTCTCAAATGTTAGATGTCTTAAATGAACTTTGCAAGTGGCTTCTTCTTACTCTATTTGAAATTAGCCAAAGCCTTATGGCTGCACACAGTAGGATCTGATTTGCTAAAAGTAACAAAGGACATAACCAGCAGTCCCAAGGCTATCATAAAACATAACTTGCCAAACTCAAGCTTCTGCAGAGAAAGAAGAGATAGGATCTGAATGCAAATGAAATAACACAAGATAAACTGAATCTTTGTCCATTACTTTTAAAATTTTTAAAATAACTATAATGATGTTTATTTTTATTATAAAATGTTTGATACACAGAAGAATCTGTGTAACATGTATGTAAGTTACAAAGCATGATAATAAAGTGAGTAGCAATGAACCCATCACCCAATTTAAGAACTAACTAGAACATTACCAATACATTGAAGCTTCCCATGTCCTTTTCCCTCTTGTCCCATGTCCTGCCTCTCCCCTCAAAAGTGCAAATTGTTCTAGATTTTGATTTATTGTGTTAGTTTTTTTAATGTGGAAAATAACACTCATACAGAAATATGCATATATTGTAAATGTACAGCTTAACAAATTATTATAAAGTAAATGTCCATGTGATCACCACATGAGTCAAGAAATAGAATATTTGAAGAACCTTAGAAGCACTCCTGGGCTCCTTCTTGGTCATAAACTCCTCTATCTCCTCTAAAGATAACCATTAACTCTTATGGTAATCACCTATTTGCTTTTCTTGTTAGTTTTACCACCAAGATATGCATCCTTAAACATGGTACTGTAATTTTGTCTGTTTATAAACTTTATGAAAAGGAATAGTAAAGTATGTACTTTTTGATCTGCCTTTATTTTTGCCATAGATTGTTTTCCTTGCTGTATCACATTGTATATAATTGTTGATGGACATTTGGTTTGTGTCTCATTTTTGGATATTACATAAAATATGGCTAAGAGGCACATGGCACACATGCGTATGTACTTCTGTAGAGTATACAATCAAGAGTGGAATTGCTCAGTCATAGGGTGGGCATATCTTCAATTTGGATAAAAAATGATAAATCTGGAGAGTGGCATCAGCATCATGGCGGAGTGAGAGGTTCCCTTTGTCTCTCTCCTCTAAATTACAACCAATTGACATCCACTGATCAACAGAAGATTCCCTATATAGCACAATAGGATGCCTAAGAGGTCTAGGCAACTATACATCTGAAGGTGGGTGGACTATACCCCCAGGAAGCAGTGGAACTAGGGGAGCACCCCCTTCCCAACTCCTGGTAGCAGTGAACCAGGACGTAGATCCCCATGCAGTGGCCTACATGACTGTGAGTGGAGGTGAGGGCAGCCCAGCCTGTTGCACCTGAATGTACGTGGGGCAGCAGCAGCCCCGCACATAAGCATGCGAATACTCAAGGTGCAGTGGAAGCAGCGTGATGGAGGCCCTACCATGTGACAGTCAGCGGAGTGGTAGCAGAGGCAGTGACCAAAACTGCACAACTATGAGCAAACAGGGTGGGAGCACCCAGCCTCCAGTAGCAGCAGCCTGACACCAATTCCGCTAGCAGTTGGGGCTGCACACAAGTCCCTGGGCCTCCACTAGTGACAACCACACCTGTGAACCCAGCACCGCAGCAGCAGTACAACCAGTGCCCTGAGACAAATGGGGAACAGCAACATAGAGGGTGCATGGGACAATAGCATCCAAGCCCTCAGAGAGCCAGTGGGGGAAAATGAGACCCACATGACCAGAACTAAAGTAACCGAAGCCATAACCAAATAAAAGATGGTAATTACTACCACAAATGCACCAGCAGAGGATCAGTTCATCAAACACCATGAAGAACTACAGTAACACTGTAGAACAGAAGGAAAATGACAACTCTCCAGAAACCACATCTGAAGTCACAGAAGATTACAATCTAACTGACAGAGAATTCAAAATAGCTGTCATAAAGAAACTCAATGAGTTACAAGAACACTCAGAAACTGACAGTCCAATGAGCCAAGCAATAAAATTAATGAACAGAAGAAATACTTCACCAAAGATATTGAATCTCTAAAAAAAAAAAAAAAAAGCAGAAGTCCTGGAGATGCAGAACACAATTAATGAGGTAAAAAATAATGTAGAAAGCATAAAAAACAGAGCAGACCGTATGGAGGAAAGAATTAGTGACCTCAAAGATGGAAATATAGAAATGATTCAGGTTGAGGAGGAGAGAGAAATAAGATTTAAAAAAATGAAGAAATTCTTTGAGAAATATCCTACTCAATTAGGAAAAGTAAAATAAGGATTATAGGTATCCCAGAGGGAGAAGAGAAGGAGAAAGGAGCAGAGAGCATATTCAAAGAAATAATAGCTGAGAACTTCCCAAACCTGGTGAAGGAAGTGGACATACAAGCACATGAAGCAATTAGAACTCCTAATTACATCAATGCAAAAAGATCTTCTCCAAGGATATAATGTTAAAACTGTCAAAAGTCAATGACAAAGAAAAAATACTAAGGGCAGCAAGGCTGAAGAAAATGACCTACAAAGGCGCCCCCTTCAGATTTTTTAGCAGATTTCTCAGCAGAAAACTTACAGGCTAGGGGAGAGAGAGAGAGAGAGAGAGATATTCAGAATACTGAAAGTCAAAAACTATCAGTCAAAAATACTCTACCCAGTGAAATTATACTTCAGATAGATATAATGGAAAAATAAAAGCTTTCCTAGACAAACAAAAGCTGAGGGAGTTCATTGCCATTAGACATGCCCTACGAGAAATGTTGAAGGGAGCCCTCCTACCTGAAACAAAAAGGCAAATGTTTAGAAAACTTTGAGTAGGGAGATAAATAGAAAGACAAAATAAGAAAATTTCAGCTGTCTATCAGAATAGGTTGGTAAACACTTAATTATAACATAAATTATAAAGGGAAAGAAAGCATCAAAAATAAATATAACTACTACAATTTGGTCATGACTCCCAACACAAATAAGAATAATTTGTGATGACAAAAACATAGAAGGGGAAGAGGAAAGGCATCAAACCTGCATAGGCTAATGGAGATAGTAGGCTATTAGAAAACAGACTATCTCATCTATGAGATATTTTATACAAACCTCGTGGTAACCACAAGATAAAAAATCAGAGCAGAGTTACAAATCATAAATAAGGAGAAAACTGAGAAAACCATCACAGAAAACCACCAAATGGAAATGGCAGACAGAAATACAAGGAAAAAGAAACAATGGAAATATAGAACAACTGGAAAACAAGAGATAAAATGCCAGTATTAAGGCCTCATATATCAATAATCACTACAAATGCAAATGGATTGAACTCACCAATCAAAAGACACAGACTGGCTGGATGGATTAAAAAACAAGACCCAACAACATGCTGCGTCCAGGAAACACATCTCAGCTCTAAAGACAAACACAGGCTCAGAGTGAAGAGATAGAAGACGATACTCCAAGCAGATGGCAAACAAAAGAAAGCAGGTGTAGCCATACTTATATCGGATGAAGCAGACTTCAAGATAAAAAAGACGATGAGAGACAAAGATGGGCACTATAAAATGGTAAAAGGGACATTCCACTAAGAGGACATAACACTTATTAATATATATGCACCTAACACAGGAGCACCAAAGTATATAAAGCAACTATTAACAGACCTAAAGGGAGAAATTGACACCAACACAATAACAGTAGGGGACCTTAACACCCCATTTACATCAATGGATAGATCATTCAGACAGAAAGTCAACAAGGAAACAGTGACCATAAATGAATGCTAGACCAGATGAACTTAAAAGATATATATATATAGAACATTCCATCTGAAAACAGCAGAGTACACATTCTTCTCAAGTGCACATGGACCATTCTCAAAGATAGACCATATGTTGGGAAACAAGACAAGCCTCAGTAAATTTAAAAAGATTGAAATCATATCAAGCACGTTTTCTGATGACAATGCTATGAAACTAGAAATTAACTACAAGAAAAAAACTGAGAAAGTCACAAATATGTGGAGAATAAACAACATGCTACTAAACAACCATTGGATCAATGAAGTCAAAGGAGAAATAAAAAAATACCTGGAGACAAATGAAAATGAAAACGCAATGTATCAACTCTTATGGGATGCAGCAAAAGTGGTGCTAAGAGGGAAATTTATAGCAATACAGGCCTACCTCAACAAACAAGAAAAATCTCAAATAAGTAATCTTAAACTACACCTAACAGAACTAGAAAAAGAAGAACAAACAAAGCCCAAAGGCAGTAGAAGGAGAGAAATAAGAGAAATCAGAGCAGAAAAAAATGAAATAGAGACTAAAAAAACAATAGAAAGGATCAATGAAAGTAAGAGCTGGTTCTTTGAGAAACTAAACAAATTGACAAACACTTAGCCAGAACACTAAAAAAAAAAAAGAGAGAAGACTCAAATAAATAAAATCAGAAACGAAAGAGGAGAAATTACAACAGATACCACAGAAACACCAAGGATTATAAGAGAATACTATGAAAAACTATATGCCAGCAAATTGGATAACCTAGAAGAAATGGATAAAATCTTAGAATCATAAAACCTCCCAAGACTGAATCAAGAAGAAATAGAGAATCTGAATAGACCAATCACAAGTAAAAAGATTGAAGCAGTAATAAAAAACTTCCAAAAAACAAAAGTCCAGGATCAGATGGCTTCTCTGGGGAATTCTACCAAACATTCAAAGAAGATTTAACACCTATCTTTTTCAAACTATTCCAAAATATTGAAGAGGATGGGACACTTCCTAACTCATTCTATGAGGCCAACATTAGCCTGATACCAAAAGCAGACAAGAACAACACAAAAAAGGAAAATACAGGCCAATATCACTGATGAACATAGATGCAAAAATCCTTAATAAAATATTAGCAAGTCAAATACAACAATACATTAAAAGGATCATACACAATGATCAAGTGAGATTTATTCCAGGGATGCAGAGATGGTTCAATGTCTGCAAATCAATCAATGTGATACACCACATTAACAAAATGAGGAAGAAAAATCACATGATCATCTCAACAGATGCAGAGAAAGCATTTGACAGTATCCAACATCCATTTATGATAAAAACTCTCAACAAAGTTGAGAAGTAAAGAAGGAAAGTACCTCAACATAATAAAAGGCCATATATGACCAATTCACAGCCAACATTATACTTAATGGTGAAAAACTGAAAGCCATTCCTCTGAGAACAGGAAGAAGACAAGGGTGCCCACTCTCACCACTCTTATTCAACATAGTACTGGAAGTTTTGGCTAGAGCAATTAGGCAAGAAAAGGAACTAAAAGGGATCCAAATTGGAAAGCAAGAAGTAAAACTCTCCATGTTTGTGGATGACATGATTCTATACATGGAAAACCCTAAAGATTCCACCAGAAAACTATTAGAAATAATCAAAAACCACAGCAAAGTTGAAGGTACAAAGTCAACATACAAAAATCAGTTGCATTTCTGTACACTAATAATGAGTGATCAGAAAGAGAAGTCAAGAATATAATCCCATTTACAATCAAGACAAAAGGAATAAAATACCTAGGAGTGAATTTAACCATGGGAGTGAAAGACCTAGGAACTGAAAACTATAAGACATTATTGAAGAAGAAATAAATAAATGGAAAGATATTCCATGCACATGGATTGGAAGAATAAACATAGTTAAAATGTCCATATTACCTAAAGCAAGGTACAGAATCAGTGCAATCCCAATCAGAATCCCAATAACATTCTTCATGGAAATAGAACAAAGAATCCTAAAATTTATAGGAACAACAAAAGACTCGAAATAACCAAAGCAATCCTGAGAAAAAGGAATAAAGCTGGAGGCATCACAACCCCGACTTCAAAATATACTACAAAGCTATAGTAATCAAAACAACAGGGGAGGAGAGAAGTCAAGATGGCGGTGTAAGCAGACTCTGAAGTCACCTCCTCCCGTGGACACAGTCAATTTACAACTACTTGTGGAAAAATTACCACTGAGACAGAACTGAAAACTGGATAAGAGGAACTCCTGCAAGAAAGGACAATCCTAATTGAGGTGGAAGAGGCAGAAACTCCCTTCTGGAGAGAAAAAATGCCACCTTCACAAGCCGAAGTGCTTCACGGCCGCCGCGGAGCAGCCCAAAGTTACGCAGCCCTCCCTGGAGGAGCAGAGCCCTGAGACAGGGAGCGCTGCAGTAGGCACTTTGTGGACCCAGCACAATCGAGATGAGTGGCATAATATCTGATTTTGCCTGCTACTAAAACATTGGAGAGTACCCCCAGAAAAGCTGGTTCACAAAAAAATTAAAACCAGTTCTTCAAGGGCCCACGTGCAAACTCACCTGTTTCAGAAAGCAACCTAAAATCACCAGAAAGAAAGGTGCACAGTGCTTTGGTGAAAAGAGACTCACCTGATAGGCTCTGAGTGCATTGCAGTGAGAGGTGAGACCTCTCCAGGGACTGGGACATTGGCGCCGGCCATTGTTGTGGCCTGGTGTGGGCGTGCCGCCACCGACACTGGCAGACGCCATTGGAGTTCTCCCTGGGACCTGCTAGCCCAGGGTCTGCCCCACTCACTAGAGCACTGATTTAATCCAGCTTAGCCAGGGCAGGCAGCCGACCCTAGGGACAGACCCCACCCAACAACAAGCCCTCAGGCAACTTGTGGACCTGCATAGATTGGTGACTGGATACTCTGCAGCCTGGTGACTGAGCCCACTTCAGTGGGGCAGGGTGTGCACAAGGAGTGGGTGGAGAGTGTGGGGTGGTGGTGGAGTGTGTGGGGCTCCCGCTGTGGAGAGACTGGGTCCACTTCAGGAGGTCGGGGCATTCACACGGGGCAGGACTGTGTTGACTATGTGTGTGGACCTGTGGGTGGCAGGGCTTGTCAGCTGCAGAAGACTTGTGCTTCTCAAAGACCCACATAGAGGGTTAGCCCCACCTCCCAAAGCCTGAAACAATTGGATGCTCTTGTGCCTGAGGCCAGCCCCACCCAGCTGCAATCCCCAGAGAGCTGACAAGAGACATAAAGGCTGGAGGCTTATAGCAATTGTAAGCCCGTGAGCCTAACAACCTGCCACGCTGGGGGCCTACTCACTTAAAAGAAACACTTCAACACAAGTGTGGTATTAGAACTTGCAGCCAACTGTGCTGGGGCTTCCCATACCTGATAAAGAGACTGAAGGGTCCACAGCAACTACAAGCAGCTGAGCATTACAACAGCTTGCCAGGAGCATAACTCAGCCTGCCTGGGCACCTACAGTGAAAGCAAACACGCCCTAACAGAAGGACACATGTAGCCCACATAGGGGTCACTCCTGGAACATTGAGAACTGAGGGAAGCACACTGGGAGGCCTCCTAAGGCATCACTTATATAAGGTCACCTATCCAAGAGCAAGAGACGTAGCTGACCTAATACACAGACACAAGCATAGGGAAAGAGGCAAAATGAGAAGGCAAAGGAAGACATTCCAAATAAGGGAAAAGGACAAAACCCCAGAAAAAGAAATAAGTGAAATAGAAATGAGCAACCTACCCGACAGAGAGTTCAAACAAAGAGTGTTAAGGATGCTCACTGATCTTGGGAGAAGAATAGATGAACTCAGTGAGAATGTCAACAAAGAAATGGAAGATATAAAAAAGAACCAATCAGAAATGAATAATACAATACTGGAAATGAAAAATTCACTAGAGGGACTCAAAAGCAGAGTAGAGGATACAGAAGAACGCATCCGTGAGCTGGACGAAAGACTAGAAGAAATTACCAAGCTGAACAGGTAAAAGAAAAAAGAATTAAAAAGAGTGAGGACAGTCTAAGGGACCTCTGGGACAACGTCAAGTGCACTAACATCAATGTTACAGGTGTCCCAGAAGGAGAAGAGTGAGACAAAGGGGGAGAGAATCTATTTGATGAAATAATAGATGAAAACTTCCCTAACCTAAAGAAGGAAACAGACATCCAGGTACAGGAAGCACAGCAAGCACCAAACAAGATAAACCCATACAACAAGACCCATATATATGCTGCATACAAGAGACACACTGCAGATCTAAAGACACTCACAAACTGAAAGTGAAGGGATGAAAAAGATACTCCATGCAAATGGCAATGAAAAGAAAGCAGGGGTAGCAATACTCATATGAGACAAAATAGGCTTTAAAACAAAAACTGAAAAAAGAGACAAAGAAGGGCATTACATAATGATCAAGGGTACAATCCAACAAGAGGTTATAACACTTGTAAATATCTACCCACCCAATGTAGGTGCACCTAAATATATAAAGAAATTATTAACAGACATAAATACAGAAATAGACAGTTACACAATAATAGTAGGGGGCTTTAACACTCCACTTACACCAAAGGATAGATCATCCAAACAGAAGATCAATAAGGAAACATTGGCCTTAAATGACACACTAGAACAGATGGACCTAGTAGATATATACAGAGCATTCCATCCAAAAACCGAGGAATACATGTTCTTTTCAAAAGCACAAGGAACATTCTCCAGGAATGATCACATATTAGCCCACAAAACAAGTCTCCATATATTTAAGAAGATTGAAATAATACCAAGCATCTTTTCTGACTACAACGGTTTGAAACTAGAAATCAACTATAGGAAGAAAATCAGAAAAGCCACAAATACATGGAGCTTAAACAAAATGCTACTGAACAACAACTGGGTCATTGAAGAAATCAAAGGAGAAATCAAAAAATACCTGGAGACAAATGAAAATGAAAATATGACATGCCAGAATTTATGGGATACAGCAAAAGTGGTTCTAAGAGGGAAGTTTATAGCAATACAGGCCTATCTCAACACACAAGGAACATCTCAAATAAACAATCTAACAATGCACCTAAAGGAACCGGAAACAGAAGAACAAACACAGCCCAAAATCAGTAGAAGAAGGGAAATAATAAAAATCAGAGCAGAAATAAATGAAATAGAGACTAAAAAAAAAATCAAAAAAATTAATAAAACCAAGAGCTGGTTCTTTGGAAAGATAAACAAAATTGAAAACCTTTAGCTAGACTCACCAAGAAAAAAAGAGAGAAGGCACAAATAAGTAAAATCAGAAATGAAAGAGGAGAAATTACAGCAGACACCTCAGAAATACAAAAGATTATAAGAGAATACTATGAAAAGCTATATGCCAACCAATTCGACAACCTGGAAGAAATGGATAAATTCTTAGAATCATACAACCTTCCAAAACTGGATCAAGAAGAAATAGAGAATTTGAACAGACCAATTACCAGTAAGGAGATAGAAACAGTAAACAAAAAACCTCCCCCAAAATAAAAGTCCAGGACCAGACGGCTTCCCTGGTGAATTCTACCAAACATTCAAAGAAGACTTAATACTTATACTTCTCAAACTCTTCCAAAAATTGAGGAGGGGGGAGGAGCTCCCTAACTCATGCTATGAAGCCAACATTACCCTGATACAAAAACCAGACAGGGACACACACAAAAAAAGAAAATTACAGGCCAGTATCACTAATGAAGATCAATGCCAACATCCTCAAAAAAATACTAGCCAATCGCATACAACAATACATTAAAAAGATTATACACCATAATTCGGTGGGATTTATTCCAGGTATGCAGGGATGGTTCAACATTCACAGATCAATCAACATGGTACACCACATTAATAAAATGAAGAATAAAAATCACATGATCATCTCAATAGATGCAGAGAAAGCATTTGACAAGATACAGCATCCATCCATTTATGATAAAAACTTGAATAAAATGGGTATAGAAGGAAAGTACCTCGACATAATAAAGGCCACATGTGACAAACCTACAGCTAATATCATCATCAATGGTGAAAAACTGAAAACTATCCCTGTAAGAACAGGAACCAGACAAGGATGCCCACTCTCACCACTCCTATTTAACATAGTACTGGAAGTCCTAGCCAGAGCAATCAGGCAAGAAAAAGAAATAAAAGGAATCCAAACTGGAAAAGAAGAAGTGAAACTGTCACTATTTGCAGATGACATGATTTTATATGTAGAAAACCCTAAAGAATCCACCAAAAACTTTTAGAAGTAATAAACGAATACGGTAAAGTTGCAGGATACAAAATCAGCATACAAAAATCAGTTGCATTTCTATCCACTAACAACGAAGTAGCAGAAAGAGAAATTAAGAATACAATCCCATTTACAATTGCAACAAAAAGAATCAAATACCTAGGAATAAACTTAACCAAAGAGGTGAAAGATATGTACACTGAAAACTATAAAACATTGCTGAAAGAAATTGAAGAAGACACAGAGAAATGGAAAGATATTCCCTGCTATTGGATTGGAAGAATTATCATAATTAAGATGTCCATACTTCCTAAAGCAATCTGTAGATTCAATGCAATCCCTATCAAAGTTCCAACAACATTTTTCACAGAAATAGAACAAAGAATCCTGAAATTTATATAGAAAAAAAAGACTCCGAATTGCTAAAGGAATCCTGAGAACAGAGAACAAAGTTAGAGGTATCCTACTCCCTGATTTCAAAATATACCACAAAGCTATAGTAACCAAAACAGCATGGTACTGGCACAAAAACAGACACAGAGATCAATGGACTAGAACAAAAGCCCAGAAATAAACCCACACATCTATGTGCATCTAATCTTTGACAAAGGAGCCAAGAACATACAATGGAGAAAAGAAAGTCTCTTCTACAAATAGTGTTGGGAAAACTGGACAGCCACATGCAAAAAAATGAAAATAGACCATTACCTTACACCATACACAAAAATTAACTCAAAACGGATTAAATACTTGAATGTAAGACCTGGAACCATGAAACTTCTAGGAGAAAACATGGGCAGTATGCTCTTCGACATCGGTCTTAGCAACATATTTTCAAGCACCATGTCTGACGGGGCAAGAGAAACAATAGAAAAAATAAACAAATGGGACTACATCAAACTAAAAAGCTTCTGCACAGCAAAGGAAACCATCAACAAAACGAAAAGACAACTTAAGAATTAGGAGAAGATATTTGCAAACCATACATCTGATAAGGGCTTAATCTCCAAAATATATAAAAAAATCATGCATCTCAACAACAAAAAAACTACCAACCCAATTAAAACATGGGCAAAAGACCTGAACAGACATTTCTCCAAAGAAGACATACAGATGGCCAACAGGCACATGAAAAGATGTTTAACATCATTAACTATCAGGGAAATGCAAATCAAAACTACAATGAGATATCACCTCACACCCATCAGAATGGCTATAATTAACAAGACAGGAAACAACAAGTGTTGGAGAGGATGTGGAGAGAAGGGAACTCTCATACACTGCTGGTGGGAGTGCAAACTGGTGCAGCCACTATGGAAAACAGTATGGAGATTCCTCAAAAAATTAAGGATAGAACTACTATATGATGCAGTTTTCCACTGCTGGTTATTTATCTAAAGAATATGAAAACACCAATGCATAAAGATACATGCACCCCTGTGTTCATTGCGGCGTTATTCACAATAGCCAAGACTTGGAAGAAACCTAAGTGCCCATCAAGGGACGAATGGATAAAGAAGCTGTGGTATATATACACAATGGAATACTACTCAGCCATAAGTAACGATGAAATCCAGCCATTTGTGACAACATGGATGGACATTGAGGGTATTACACAAAGTGAAATAAGTCAGAGGGAGAAGGTCAAATACCGTATGATCTCACCCATTAATTGGTACATAATAACAACAACAAACAAACACATAGAGACATAGAATGGATTGGTGGTTACCAGAGGGGATGGGGGGAGGGAGGAGGGCACAAGGGATAATTCAGCACATGTGTGTGGTGATGGGTTGTAATTAGTATTTGGGTGGTGAACATGATGTGATCTATGCAGAAATAGAACTATAATGACGTACACCTGAAATTTATACAATGTTATAAACCAATGTTACTGCAATAAACAAAAAATTAAAAAAATAAAAATAAAAATAAATTCATGAAATTGCAATCAAAAAACAAAGCAATACAAAACAAAACAACAACGTGGTACTGGCATAAAATAGACACACCAATCAATGAACAGAATTGAGAGCCCAGAAATAAAACCACACATCTATGGACATCTCACCTTTGACAAAGAAGGTGAAAACATACAATGGTGAACTGAAAGTTTCTTCAATAAATGGTGTTGGGAAAACTGGACAGACCCATGCAAAAGAATGAAAGTAGACCATCATCTTACACCATACACAAAAAGTAACTCAAAAAGGATTAAAGACTTGAATGTAAGACCTGAAACCATAAAACTCCTAGAAGAAAATATAGGCAGTACCCTCTTTGACATTGGTCTTAGTGGTGTCTTTTCAAATACTATGTCCACTCAGGCACGGGAAGCAAAAGATAAAATAAACAAATGGGACTACATCAGACTAAAAACCTTCTGCAAGGCAAAGGAAACCATGAAGAAAATAAAAACACAACCCACCAACTGGGAGAAGATATTTGCAAACCATATATCTGACAAAGGGTTAATTTCCAAACTATATAAAGAATTCATACAGTTCAACATCAAAAAACAAACAACGTGATCAAAATATGGGAAGAGGATATGAACAGACATTTTTCCAAAGAAGATATACAGATGGCCAATAGGTGCATGAAAAGATGTTCAACATCAATAATTATTAGGGAAATGCAAATCAAAACTACAATGAGATATCACCTTACACCCAGTGGAATGGCTATAATTCACAAGACAAGAAATAACTAGTGTTGGAGAGGATGTGTCGAAAAGGGAACCCTCATACACCGTTGGTGGGAAGGCAAACTGGTGCAGCCACTATGGAAAACAGTATGGAGATTTCTCAAAAAATTATAAATAGAAGTATCATACGACCCAGCTATCCCACTACTGTGTATTTATCCAAAGAACATGAAATCAACAATTCGAAGAGATTTATGCCTCCCTATGATCATTGCAGCATTATTCACAACAGCCAAGACATGGAAGCAACCCAAGTTCTCATCAATGGATGAATGGATAAAGAAGATGTGGTATATGTATACAATGGAATATGACTCAGGCATAAAAAAAAGACAAAATCATGCCATTTGCGACAAAATGAATGGACATTGAGGGTATTATGTTAAGCAAAATAAGCCAGACAGAGAAAGACAAACACCATGTGATTTCACTCATGTGTGGAAGATAACACATGGATAAGGAGAACAGATCAGTGGTTACCAGAGGGGAAGGGGGTGAGGGGAGGGTGAAAGGGATAAAGGAGCACATATGTATGGTGATAGATGAAAACTGGACTATTGGTGGTTAACACAATAGAATCTATATAGAAACAGATATATAATAATGTACACCTTATATTTACACAACGTTATAAGCCAATATGACCTCAATAAAATAATTAAATTAAAAAAATGAAAAATATTTTCCAAGATAGTAGAACAAATTTCATCTCCCACTAGGAGTGTATGAGAGCCCCATTTGCCTATGACCTTGCCTACATTTGATGTTGTCACACTTTTTAAATTTATCCACTGTGAAATAGTTATATACATATATATATGTTGGTTTCTTCCCTGGTTCCTGGCTCAGAGCTCATAAAATCCTTGTAATTTCCTAAGTACGAAGAGCACTAGGAGCATTTTTGTTCTAATATTTGTCTTTGACCCTGGTTCCTAACACAGGCAATCCTTTGAAGTTTCCTGGGTGATAGGAGTGTCTTTTGCTCTAATGAGGCAACTCTTAGTGGGTCCCTGGATAGCTTCAGACTAGGGGTTGGTCACCAGAAAAACCAAGCCATTATTAGAAGCTTGGAACTTTTCATCTCCCCCCATCCTCCAGGAAAGGGAGAAAGGCTAGAAGTGGAGTTAGTGATTGGTCATGCCTACATGATGAAGCCTCCATAAAAATCCCAAAATTATAGGGTTCGGAGAGCTTCTGGGTTGGTCAACACAACTACACACCCAGAGGATGGTGCATTCCAATTTCACGAGGACAAAAACTCCTGCCCTTGGCATCCTTCCAGATCTTGCCCTATGTATCTCTTCATCTCACTGTTCATTCATATCCTTTATTATATCCTTTATAATAAACCAGTAAAAGTAAGTAACTCACTGAGTTCTGTGAGCCATTCTAGCAAATTATCCAACACAAGGAGGAAATCATGGGAACCCCAATTTATAGCTGGTTGATCAGAAGTACACGTGACAACTTAGGACTTGTGATTGGTGTCTGAAGTGGAGGCAGTCTTGTGGGACTGAACCCTTAAACTGTGGGATCTGATGCTAATTCTAGATAAGTAGTGTCAGAACTGAACTGAATGTGGGATACCTAGCTGTTATTGGAGAATTGCTAAGGTATGGAAAACCCACACATCTGGTGTCAGAAGTGTTGTGTGGTAATAGTGCAAGAAAAAAGGAGAAACACAGGAGTGTTTTTCTTAGATAGCTACTGTGCTTTATGTGCAGTGGGATCTCACAGTTTTAATGTCCCTGATTGCTTAGGAAATTTAGCACCTTTTCATATGTTGATTGGCCATTTGCATTTCTCTTTTTGTGAAGTGCCTAAGTCCCTTGACCATTTTTGTATTGGGTGATCTGTCTTTTTCTTATTGGTTAGTAAAAATTCTTCACATAGTCTTGTTAGAAGGCATTGGTTAATTATATGCTACAAATATCTATGTTCAGGAATAAGATTGGCTGGGCAATTTTTCTTTCTCATACCATCTTTGTTAAATTTTGGTATCAAGACTATAAAGTCTCAAAATAAATTTGTGGATGTACCCTCTTTTTTTGATTCTCTGGGAGAATTTGTGTAAGACTGGAATTATTTCCTCCTTAAAAGTATTGAAGACCTTGCCAATGACACCATCTGAGTCTGGATTTCTTTTCTGTGTGTGTGTGCATCAATGTTTCTAATTATTGGTTTAATTTCTTGTGTAGTTATAAGAATGTTCAGGTTTTCTACTTCTTGTGTCAGTTAAGTTGTGTATTTTTAAAGTATTTGTCTATTTCATTTAAATTTTCAAATTCTTGGTGTAAAATTATTCGTAATATATTTTAATTGTCTGCACCATTTCTGACATTTTAATTTGCTCTTTCAATTTTTTCTATTAGTCTTTTCAGAAGTTATAGCTTTTATTAGTTTCCTTCTGTTTAATTAATTTTTCTCTTTTAGTATCTATTTTCTAACCTCCTAATTTATTTCAGTGTATTTTGCTGTTTTTGTACTGGTTTCTTAAGATCAATGCTTGGTTCATTATTTTTAGCCTTTTTATTTTAAATATATGCATTTAAGGCTATACATTTTCTCTAATTACTGCTTTATTGTGCAAGTTTTAATATATAGTATTATTGTACTCATTCAAATTAAAATTTAGATTACTGGTACTTTTACCTCCTTAATATTTTTCTTTGACCTATGAGTTAATTAGAAGTATATTTCTTAATTTCCAAATACATGGGGATTTTCTAATTATCTTTTTATTATTGATTCATAGCACAATTTCATGGTGGTCATAAAACATAATTAGTATAGTTTCAATATTTCAAAATTTGTTTAGATTTGTTTTATGGCTTAGTGTCCTTGAAACAATGCGTATTCTGTAGTTGTTGAGTGCAATATCCTATTATGTCTAAGGATATATATATATTTATATCCTATATACGTATACAGTCATGCACCACATAATGACATTTCAGTCAATGACGGACTATGTATACAGCGGTCATCCCATAAGATTTGTACCATATAGCCTAGGTGTGTAGTAGGCTATACCATCTAGGTTTCTGTAAGAACACTCTATGATGTTCTCACAACAATGAAATCTCCTAACGACACGTTTCTTAGAACGTATCCTTGTCGTTAAGCGATGAATGACTATGTACACACTTCTCTATCTTTACTGATTTTTGTCTGCTTATTCTAACAGTTACTGAGAAAGGTGTTAAAATATCACTTTGTTATCTGAATATATTTGTTTCTTCTTGTAATATTGTCAAATTTTGCTTTATATGTATTTGAGGACATACATACTTAGATTTGTTATATCTTCTTGGTGAATTCCAACTTCCGTTGTTATGAATTGACACTTCTGATATCTAGTAATAATTATAAACTTAGAGTCTCTTTTCTCATATAGTAAAATAGCAGTATCAACTTTTTTTTGGTTTGTGTTTGTAAAGTATATATTTTCCAGTAGCTTTGCTTTCAATCGTTTTGTATCCTTAGTTTAAATGTGTGTCTTCTAAAATCATACAATTGAGCTTTAAAACTCAGTTTGACAATTTTTGTTTTTTTAAGTGGAATATTTTGTCCAATTACATTTAATGTAATTCCTGATATATTTTGTTGAAATTGCTATCTTACTTTGTATTCGTACTGATTGTTCTTCGTTTCTTTTTCACCTTTTTTTTGCCTTCTTTTAGATTGACTATTTTTTACTCTTTGTATTTATCAACAATTCTACTTTATCATTTTATTAGTTTGGAAGACACACACTATTCCTTATTCTTTTAGAAGTAACTCTGGCAATTACAACATGAATCCTTGACTTATTACAGTGAAATGATAGTTTTTACCTTTATGATCTTTGACAATGTAAGGAGTTTAGAACATTTAAACCTATTTATTTCTCTTCCACGGTATATGCTATTTTTGTGGATTTTAATCATAAATATTTTAAATCTCTACAAGACATTATTACTTTTTGTTTCATACAATGTTTATTTAGATTTACCTGTATATTCATCACCTTCTTTGCTCTTTATTGCTTGCAGAAACTCTGAACTTCCTTCTGCAATAATTTTCCTTCTGCCTGGAAACATCTTTGGATTTCATTTAGTGGGAGTCAATGAAGTTGAACTCTCTCAGTTTATTTATTTATTTGTCTAAAATTACATTTATTTTATTATTTAATTTTCATTCTTCCAAGTATATAATTCTGGATTGGAAATTATTTCCTTTCAGCACTTTGACAAAGTCATTTCACTTTTTTTGACTTCCATTGATGCTGCTGAGATCTAAATGGAGTGTCTAAATGAACTATCAGTCTAAGTATAACTTTTGAAAAGATCGTTTTTTCCTTTGTATGCTTTTAAAATTTTATTTTAGTCTCTAGTTTACTGAAGTTTCAAACAAATGTACCTAGTTGCGTCTTCATTTTCATTCATCCTGCTTGGATTTTTAAGGCTCCTTGAATCTGTGAATTGATAAAAGGCATCAATCCACAGATTCAAGTAGCCCAGCAAATGGTAACATTGTTCCATCAAATATTTACATTTTCCATTCTCTCTTTTCTCTCCTTCTGAGAATTAAACATTTGTTAGATCTACTCACTGAATCTCTATGTCTCTATGTATCTTTTATTTTTCATCTTTTTATTTTTGTCTCACTGAGTTTCATTCTGCAAATGTTGCATCTAACCTATCTTCCGTTACACTTGTTTTTACTTTCATAATATTTAATCTACTCTGAAACCCATTTACTGAGTTCTTAATGTCAATTTTGGAATTTCTATTTAATTATTATTATTATTATTATTATTATTATTATTTTTGCTGAGGATGATTTGCCCCGAGGTGACAGCTGTTGCCACTCTTCCTGTTTTTTGCTGAGGAAGAGTCATGCTGAGCTAACATCTGTTCCCAATCTTCTTCTATTTTGTATGTGAGCTGCCACCACAGCATGACCACCAATGAGTGGTGTAGGTTCATGCCTAGGAACCAAACTTGGGCTGCCAAAGTGGAGCGTGATGAACTTAACCACTAGGCCATCCAGGCTGGACCGTATTTAATCTACATCACTTTAAAAATATTTTCTGGGAGGGGCGAAGTCAAGATGGCGGCATAGGCAGACTCTGAACTCACCTCCTCCTGTGGACACAGCTAATTTACAACTACTTGTGGAAAAATCGCCCCTGAGACAGAACTGAAAGCTGGATAAGAGGAACTCCTGCAACAACGGACAATCCTAACTGAGGTGGAAGAGGCAGAAACTCCCTTCTGGAGAGGAAAAACACTGCCTTCACAAGCCGCAGCGCCTCATGGTCGCTGGGAGCAGCCCACAGGTACACAGCCCTCCCTGGAGGCACGGGGCCCTGAGCCGGAGAACGCCCCTGCTGGGGGCATTTTGTAGACCCAGCACAATCAAGATGCGTGGCATAATATCTGACTTTGCCGGCTACTAATGGGGAATACCCCCAGAAAAGCTGGTTCATAGAGACATTAAAACCGGCTCTTAAAGGGCCCACGTGCAAACTCACTGGTTTCAGAAAACAACCTAAAATCACCAGAAAGAAAGGTGCACAGTGCTTTGGTGAAAAGAGACTCACCTAATAGGCCCTGTGTGCATCTGGGTGAGAGGTGAGACCTCTCCAGAGACTGGGACATCAGCAGCAGCCATTATTGTGGCCTGGTGTCGGTGTGCTGACACAGACGCCATTGGAGTTCTCCCTGAGGCCTGCTAGCCCAGGGTCTGCCCTACCCGCTAGAGCACTAATTTAATCCAGCTCAGCCAGGGCAGGCAGCCCACCCTAGAGACCGGCCCCACCCAACAATAAGCCCTCAGGCAACTTCTGGGCCTGCATAGATTGGTGACTGGATTCTCTGCAGCTGGGCAACTGAGCCGACTTCAGTGGGGCAGGGCATGCACAAGGAGCAGGTGGAGAGTGTGGGGCAGCAGTGGAGTATGTGGGGCTCCCGCCATGGAGAGGCTGGGTCTGCTGGGGAGGTCGGGGTGCGCACATGGGGCAGGACTGTGTTGACTGTGCGTGTGGACCTGTGGGTGGCAGGGCTTGTCAGCTGCAGAAGACTTGTGCTTCTCAAAGAGTGACATAGGGGGTTAGCCCCACCTTCCAAAGCCTGAAACAATTGGGTGCTCCTGTGCCTGAGTCCAGCCCCACCCAGCTGCAATCCTTAGAGAACTGACAAGAGACCCAAAGGCTGGAGGCTTATAGCAATTGTAAGGACCTGAGCCCAATAACCTGCCACGCTGGGGGCCTACTCACTTAAAAGAAATACTGCGACACATATGTGGTATTAGAACTTGCAGTCAACTGTGCTGGGGCTCCCCACACCTGATAAAGGGACTGAAGGGCCCACAACAACTACAAGCAGCTGAGCATTACAACAGCTGGCCAGGAGCATAACTCAGCCTCCCTGGGCGCCTACAGGGAGAGCAAACAGGCCACAACAGAAGGACACACGTAGCCCACGTAGGGGTCACCTCTGGAACATTGAGAACTGAGGGAAGCACACTGCAGGCCTCCTAAGCCATCACTTACATAAGGTCACCTATCCAAGAGCAGGAGACGTAGATGACCTACCTAATACGTAGTCACAAGCACAGGGAAAGAGGCAAAATGAGGAGGCAAAGGAATACATTCCAAGTAAGGGAACAGGACAAAACACCAGAAAAGGAACTAGGAGAAACAGAAATGAGCAACCTACCCGACAGAGAGTTCAAACAAAGAGTGTTAAGGATGCTCACTGATCTGGGGAGAAGAATAGATGAACTCAGTGAGAATGTCAACAAAGAAATGGAAGATATAAAAAAGAACCAATCAGAAATGAATAATACAATACTGGAAATGAAAAATTCACTAAAGGGACTCAAAAGCAGAGTAGAGGATACAGAAGAACGGATCTGTGAGCTGGACGAAAGACTAGAAGAAGTTACCCAAGCTGAACAGGTAAAAAAGAAAAGAATTAAAGAGAGTGAGGACAGTCTAAGGGACCTCTGGGACAACACCAAGCGCACTAACATCCGTGTTATAGGTGTCCCAGAAGGAGAAGAGCAAGACAAAGGGGCAGAGAATTGATTTCAAGAAATAATAGATGAAAACTTCCCTAACCTAAGGAAGGAAACAGATATCCAGGTACAGGAAGCACAGAGAGCCCCAAACAAGATAAACCCAATGAAGCTCACACCAAGACACATCATAATCAACATGTCCACATTCAAGATAAAGAGAGAATCCTAAAAGCCACAAGAAAAAGTCAAGTTACATACAAAGGAAACCCCATAAGGCTATCAGCTGACTTCTCAGCAGAAACCTTACAGACTAGAAGAGAATGGCATGATATATTTAAAGTGCTAAAGGAAAAAACTTACACCCAAGAATACTCTACCCAGTGATTTTATCATTCAAAATGGAAGGAGAGATCAAAAATTTCCCAGACAAGCAAAAATTAAAGGAGTTTGTCACCAAGAAACCAGTGCTCCAAGAAATGTTAAAGGGACTGATTTAAGGGGAAAAGAGAAGACCACAAATAGGAAAAATTATCTATTTCCATGATAAGAGGGTAATGGATACAAATGCACAAAAAAGAGGTTAGATATGATATCAAAAACATAAAAGGAGGGAGGAGGGGAGTTAAAGAGTAGAGCTTTCAGAGAGAGGTCAAACTAAAGAGACCATCAATTCTGTATGGAAGAAGAAAGGAACAGAGAAGGACTACTAAAACACTGAGAAAAAAAAAGTTAAAAAATGGCAGTAAGTACATACTTATCAATAGCTACTTTAAACGTCAATGGACTGAAGGCTCCAATTAAAAGGCATAGGGTGGCTGATGGCTAAAACAACAAGACCCATATATATGCTTCATACAAGAGACACACTTAGGACCTAAAGGCACTCACAAACTGAAAGTGAAGGGATGGAAAAAGATACACCACGCAAATGACAATGAATAGTAAGCTGGGGTAGCAGTACTCATATCAGACAAAATAGACTTTAAAACAGAAACTGTAAAAAGAGACAAAGAAGGGCATTACATAATGATCAAGGGAACAATCCAACAAGAAGATATAACACTTGTAAATATCTTCGCACCCAATGTAGGTGCACCTAAATATATAAAGCAATTATTAACAGACATAAAAACAGAAATAGACAGTAACACAATAATAGTAGGGGACTGTAACACTCCACTTATACCAACGGATAGATCAGCAAAACAGAAGATCAATAAGGAAGCATTGGCCTTAAATGATACACTAGAACAGACGGACCTAGTAGATATATACAGAGCATTCCATCCAAAAACCTAAGAATACACGTTCTTGTCAAATGCACATGGAACATTCTCCAGGATTGATCACATATTAGGCCACAAAACAAGTCTCCATAAATTTAAGAAGATTGAAATAATACCAAGCATCTTTTCTGACCACAACGATATGAAACTAGAAATCAACTATAGGAAGAAAATCAGAAAAGCCACAAATACGTGGAGATTAAACAAAATGCTACTGAACAACGACTGGGTGAATGAAGAAATCAAAGAAGAAATCAAAAAAATACCTGGAGACAAATGAAAATGAAAATACGACATGCCAGAATTTATGGGATACAGCAAAAGCGGTTCTAAGAGAGAAGTTTATAGCAATACAGGCCTATCTCAACAAACAAGAAAAATCTCAAATAAACAATCTAACAATGCACCTAAAGGAACTGGAAAAAGAACAAACAAAGCCCAAAATCAGTAGAAGAAGGGAAATAATAAAAATCAGATCAGAAATAAATGAAATAGAGACCAAAATAACAATCGAAAAAATTAATAAAACCAAGAGCTGGTTCTTTGAAAAGATAAACAAAATTGAAAACCTTTAGCTAGACTCACCAAGAAAAAAAGAGAGAAGGCACAAATAAGTAAAATCAGAAATGAAAGAGGAGAAATTACAACAGACACCTCAGAAATACAAAAGATTATAAGAGACTACTATGAAAAGCTATATGCCAACCAATTTGACAATCTGGAAGAAATGGATATGGATAAATTCTTAGAATCATACATCCTTCCAAAACTGGATCCAGAAGAAGTAGAGAATTTGAATAGACCAATCACCAGTAAGGAGATTGAAACAGTAATCAAAAACCTCCCCCAAAATAAAAGTCCAGGACCACATGGCTTCCCTGGTGAATTCTACCAAACATTCAAAGAAGACTTAATACCTATCCTTTTCAAACTCTTCCAAAAAATTGAGGAGGGGGGGAAGCCCCCTAACTCATGATATGAAGCCGACATTACCCTGATACAAAAACCAGACAGGGACACACACAAAAAGAACTTATAGGCCAATATCACTGATGAACATCGATGTAAAAATCCTCAACAAAATACTAGCAAATCACGTACAACAATACGTTAAAAAGATTATACACCATGATCAAGTGGGATTTATTCCAGGTATGCAGGGATGGTTTAACATTCGCAAATCAATCAACGTGATACACCACATTAATAAAATGAAGAATAAAAATCTCATGATCATTTCAATAGATGCAGAGAAAGCATTTGACAAGATACAGCATCCATTTATGATAAAAACTCTGAATAAAATGGGTATAGAAGGAAAGTACCTCAACATAATAAAGACCATATATGGCAAACCCACAGCTAATATCCTCAATGGTGAAAAACTGAAAGCTATCCCTCTAAGAACAGGAACCAGACATGGATGTCCACTGTCACCACTCCTATTTAACATAGTACTGGAAGTCCTAGCCAGAGCAATCAGGCAAGAGAAAGAAATAAAAGGGATCCAAATTGGAAAGGAAGAAGTGAAACTCACTATTTGCAGATGACATATTTTATATATAGAAACCCCTAAAGAATCCACCAGAAAACTTTTAGAAGTAATAAACGAATATGGTAAAGTTGCAGGATACAAAATCAACATACAAAAATCAGTTGCATTTCTTTACACTAACAACGAAGTAGCAGAAAGAGAAATTAAGAATACTATCCCATTTACAATTGCAACAAAAAGAATAAAATACCTAGGAATAAACTTAACCAAAGAGGTGAAAGATCTGTACACCGAAAACTATAAAACATTGCTGAAAGAAATTGAAAAAGACACAAAGAAATGGAAAGATATTCCATGCTCTTGGATTGGATGAATTAACATAGTTAAGATGTCCATACTTCCTAAAGCCATCTATATATTCAATGCAATCCCTCTCAAAGTTCCAACAACATTTTTCACAGAAATAGAACAAAGAATCCTAAAATTTATATGGAACAACAAAGACCCCAAATAGGCAAAGGAATCCTGAGAAAAAAGAACAAAGCTGGAGGTATCACACTCCCTGATTTCAAAATATACTACAAAGCTATAGTAACCAAAACAGCATGGTACTGGCACAAATACAGACACACAGATGAATGGAATACAATCGAAAGCCCAGAAAAAAACCCACACATCTATGGACAGCTAATCTTTGATGTAGGGGCCAAGAACATACAATGGAGAAAAGAAAGTCTCTTCAACAAATGGTGTTGGGAAAACTGGATAGCCATATGCAAAACAGTGAAAGTAGACCCTTACCTTACACCATACACAAAAATTAACTCCACATGGATTAAAGACTAGAATGTAAGACCTGAAACTATGAAACTTCTAGAAGAAAACATAGGCAATACGCTCTTGGACATCGGTCTTCGCAACATATTTTTAAGCACCATGTCTGACTGGGCAAGAGAAACAATAAAAAAAATAAACAAATGGGACTACATCAAACTAAAAAGCTTCTGCACAGCAAAGGAAACCATCAACAAAACCAAAAGAAAACCTAACAATTGGGAGAACATATTTGCAAACCATACATCTAATAAGGGCTTAACCTCCAAAATATATAAAGAACTCATGCATCTCAACAACAAAAAAACTACCAACCCAATTAAAAAATGGGCAAAAGACCTGAACAGACATTTCTCCAAACAGACATTTCTCCATCTCCAGATGGCCAACAGACACATGAAAAGATGTTCAAAATCATTAACTATCAGGGAAATGCAAATCAAAACTACAATGAGATATCACCTCACGCCCGTCAGAATGGCTATAATTAACAAGACAGGAAACAACATGTGTTGGAGAGGATGTGGAAAGAAGGGAACACTCATACACTGCTGGTGGGAGTGCAAACTGGTGCAGCCACTATGGAAAACAGTATGGAGGTTCCTCAAAAAATCAAGGCTAGAACTACCACATGATCCAGCTATTCCACTGCTGGGTATTTATCCAAACAACTTGAAAACACCAATGCATAAAGATACATGCACCCCTGTGTTCATTGCGGCGTTATTCACAATAGCCAAGACTTGGAAGCAACCTAAGTGCCCACCAAGGGACGAATGGATAAAGAAGATGTGGTATATATACACAATGGAATACTACTCAGCCATAAGAAACGATGAAATCCAGCCATTTGTGACAACATGGATGGACATTGAGGGTATTATGCAAAGTGAAATAAGTCAGAGGGAAAAGGTCAAATACCACATTTTCCTTCATTAAGTAGTAGATAATAACAACAATAAACAAACACATAGAGACAGATATTGGATTGGTGGTTACCAGAGGGGAAGGGGGGAGGGAGGAGGCCAAAAGGGGTAATTCGGCACATGTGTGTGGTGATGGATTGTAATTAGTATTTGGGTGGTAAACATGATGTAATCTATGCAGAAATAGATGTATAATGATGTACACCTGAAATTTATACAATGTTATAAACCAATGTTACTGCAAAAACCAAAAATATTTTTTCTGGTTTTATATTAGTTATCTGTTGCTGCATAAGGAATTATCCCTGAACACAGCCACTTAAAATGACAAACAATATTTGTACATCAGAAAGCTGTGTATAGCTTAACTGAGTCCCTCTGGCTCTGGCTTCTCAGAAGGTTGCCATCAAGGTGTCATATGGGGCTGCAATCATCTCAAGGTTCTACTGAGAGAGGATCCCTCATTCTAAACTCACTCATGTTACTGTAACCAGCCCTCGGGTCTTAGAAGAATGTTGACTGGAAACATCAGTTCCTTGCTGCATGAGTTTCTCCATTAGGTAGTTCACTACATACCAGATTGCTTTACCCAGAGCAGGGGCTCTAAGAGAAAAAGAGAAAGAGAGAGACAAAGAGAAAGAGAGAGAGACAAAGAGAAAGAGAGAGAGAGACGAGCCAGCAAGTCAGCAAGTCAAAACCTAATTTTTGTAACCAAACCTCAGAAGTGATGTCTTATCAGTTTTGCCATGTTTGTTAAAAGTCACTAGGTCTAGCCCACACTCAGGGGGAAGGAGTTATACAAGGGAACAAATAACAGAAGGTGGGGATTATTGGGAGCCATTTTAGAGGCTGTCTATCACAAGTTACATGCCAAAATTTGAAGCTTGACTTATCTCTATGAACATAGTAAACATAGTTATTTTACAGTCCGTGCTTGATGTTTCTCGAGTTTCTGTGGGTCCGTTTACGTTGCCTATCATTTTTGCTGTTTCCATCTCATGACATCTTTTCTCCTTTCATTTCTGATTATCTTTGATTATGCAGATTATCCTGTAATTAAAAACATTTTTGTAGAAACAATTTGAGGCCCAGGAAGATGCTGTCCTCCTCCAAAGAGGATTTAAAAAATTTGATTTTGTTTGATTGTGGTGGTGTGGGGGAGAAGTAGCAATTTGGATTCACCTTAATTTTAGTCCAGGGTTTGAGATTTTCTGTATTACCCAGATAACTTGAAGCTGGTTTGCATTCCATGTAAGGGTTTGTTTATTTATAGTTTACTCTTCCTCCTAAGATGCAAACTTTCAAGTTTTCAGTCCAAGACAGGGGGTTGTTTCCCAAGATCCAAATCTTTATGGTCTTGGATTCTGACATTTGTACTCTCTTCTTTAACGTCTTCTTCAAAGCATGACTTGGCCTTTTACTTATCACTTCCAGAGTAATAAATGTCCCCAGGACAAAAGCAGCCTCAATTGCAGGGCTTATCTTCCTGGATTCCAGTCTTCTTCCTATATCTTGGTCCAGTAATTTTTCTACCATCATGTTAGCTCTTTGATACTTAAAGGAAATTAAAAAAATATTTCACCACTTATTTTTATCTGTCTTCAGTATGAAGCTTGGGCTGAATAACCCAGTCCACCATTCAGAAGCTGAAGTCCCATGTTGCTTTTCTTTAAGTTCTATCACACAGATTTTTTCCCTAAACAATATATTGCTTAGGTTCCTTCTTTGAACTTATAAAAACTTTTCATATGGTACATATTGTTCTGAACCTCGATTTTTTTTTTACTTTTTTAAATTGTTGTCTTAATAGTTTATAACATTGTGAAATTCTGGTTGTACATTTTTATTTGTCAATCACCATATACATGTCTCCCTTCACCCCTTATGTCCACCCCCCACCCCCATTGCCCCTGGTAACCACAATACAGTTTTCTCTGTCCGTGTGTTGGTTTATATTCCACATATGAGTGAGATCATATGACGTTTGTCTTTCTTTTTCTGGCTTCTTTCACTTAACATAATACCCTCCAGGTCCATCTATGTTGTTGCAAATGGGACAATTTTGTCTTTTTTTATGGCTGAGTAGTATTCCTTTGTGTGTATATGTATATATATACACATGTATATATATATATACATATACACACAGTGCATTTTCTTAATCCAATCATCAGTCGTGGGACTCTTGGGTTGTTTCCACTTCTTGGCTATAGTGAATAATGCTACAATGAACATAGACGTGCATAAGCCTCTTGGATTGTTGATTTCAGGTTTGTTGGATAGATTCCCAGTAGTGGGATAGCTGGATCATAGGGTATTTCTATTTTTGATTTTTTGAGGAATCTCCATACCGTTTTCCACAGAAGCTGCACCAGTTTGCATTCCCACCAGCTGTGTATGAGTGTTCCCGTTTCTCCACATCCTCTCCAACATTTGTTGTTTTTTGTCTTGGTGATTATAGCCATTCTAACAGGCATGAGGTGATATCTTAGTGTTGTTTTGATTTGCATTTCCCTGATGATTAGCGATGTTGAACATCTTTTCATATGCCTATTGGCCATCTCTATATCTTCTTTGGAGAAGTGTCTGTTCATTTCCTCTGCCCATTTTTGGATCGGGTTGTTTGTTTTTTTGTTGTCCAGTTGTGTGAGTTCTTTATATATTATGGAGATTAACCCCTTGTCAGATATATGTTTTGCAAATATTTTCTGGCAGCTAGTGGGTTGTCTATTCATTTTGATCCCGGTTTCATTTGTCTTGTAAAAGCCCTTTAATCTGATGAAGTCCCACTTGCTTATTTTTTCTTTAGTTTCTTTAGTCTGAGTAGGCATGGCATCCGAAAAGATTCCTTTATGACTGATGTCAAATAGTGTGTCAAATAGCCTATATTTTCTTCTATGAGTTTTATAGTTTCAGGTCTCACCTTCAGGTCTTTGATCCATTTTGAGTTAATTTTTGTGAATGGTGATAGCAGATGGTCCACTTTCATTCTTTTGCATGTGGCTGTCCAGTTTTCCCAACACCATTTATTGAAGAGACTTTCCTTTCTCCATTGTATGTTCTTAGCTCATTTGTCGAAGATTAGCTGTCTGTAGATGTGTGGTTTTGTTTCTGGGCTTTCAATTCTGTTCCATTGATCTGTGTGTCTGTTTTTGTAGCAGTATGATGCTGTTTTGATTTCTATTGCTTTGTAGTGTGTTTTGAAGTCATGGATTGTGACGCCTCCTCTTTTGTTCTTTTTTCTTAGGATTGCTTTAGCTATTTTGGGGTCTTCTCTTGCCCCATATGAATTTTAGTATTCTTTTTTCTATTCCCGTGAAGAATGTCATTGAGATTCTGATTGGGATTGCATTGAATCTGTAGATTGCTTCAGGTAATATAGACATTTTAACTATGTTTACTCTTCCAATCCATGTGCATGAGATATCTTTCCATTTCTTTATGTCATTATAGATTTCTTTCAACAATGTCTTGTAGTTTTCATTATATAGGTCTTTCACCTACTTGGTGAGATTTAGTCCTAGATATTTTATTCTTTTTGATGCAATTGTAAATAGTATTATCTTTTTGAGCTCTCTTTCTGTTAGTTCATTATTAGCATACAGAAATGCAACTGATTTTTGTATGTTGATTTTGTACCCTGCTACTTTGCTGTAGTTGTTGATTATTTCTACTAGTTTTCCAATGGACTCTTTAGGGTTTTCTATATATAAAATCATGTCATGTGCAAACAGTGAGAGTTTCACTTCTTCATTGCCTATTTGGATTCCTTTTATTCCTTTTTCTTGTCTAATGGCTCTGACCAAACCTCCAGTATTATGTAGAATAAGAGTGGTGAGAGTGGGCAGCTTTGTCTCCTTCCTGTTCTCAGAGGCATGGCTTTCAAACTTTCCCTGTTGAGTATGATGTTGGCTGTGGGTTTGTCATAAATAGCCTTTATTATGTTGAGGTAATTTCCTTCTATACCCATTTTGTTGAGAGTTTTTATCATAAATGGATGTTGGATCTTGTCAAATGCCTTCTCTGCATCTATTGAGATTACCATGTGGTTTTTGATCCTTGTTTTGTTGATATGGTGTATCACATTGATTGATTTGTGGATGTTGAACAATCCCTGTGTCCCTTGTATAAATCCTAGTTGATTATGGTGTATGATCTTTTTGATGTATTGCTGTATTCTGTTTGCCAATATTTTGTTGAGGATTTTTGCATCTATGTTCATTAGCAATATTGGCCTGTAATTTTCCTTTTTTGTATTGTCTTTGTCTGGCTTTGGTATCAGGGTGATGTTGGCCTTGTAGAATGTGTTAGGAAGTGTTCCATCTTCCTCTATTTTTTGGAATAGTTTGAGAAGGATAGGTATTAAATCTTCTTTGAATGTTTGGTAAAATTCACCAGAGAAGGCATCTGGTCCTGGACTTTTTTTTTTGGGAGGTTTTTGATTACTATTTCAATCTCTTTACTTGTGATTGGTCTATTCAGGTTCTCTATTTCTTCTGGGTTCCATTTTGGGAGGTTGTATGAGTCTAAGAATTTATCCATTTCTTCTAGATTGTCCAATTTGTTGGCATTAGTTTCTCATAGTATTCTCATAATCCTTTGTACTTCCATGACATTCATTGTAATTTCTGCTCTTTCATTTCTAATTTTATTTATTTGAGGCTTTTCTCTTTTTTTCTTAGTAAGTTTGGCTAAGAGTTTGTCAATTTAGTCTATCTCCTCAAAGAACCATCTATTTGTTTCATTAATCCTTTCTACTGGTTTTTTGGTCTCAATTTCATTTATTTCTGCTCTAATTTTTATTATTTCTCTCCTTCTGCTGACTTTGTGCTTTGTTCTTCTTTTTCTAGTTCTGTTAGGTGTAATTTAAGATTGCTTATTTGGGCTTTTTCTTGTTTGTTGAGATGGGCCTGTATTGCTATGAATTTCCCTCTCTGGACCACTTTTACTGCATCCCATATGAGTTGGTATGGCGTATTTTCATTTTCATTTGTTTCCAGATATTTTCTGATTTCTCCTTTCATTTTGTCAATGATCCTTTGGTTGTTCAGTGGCATGTTGTTTAATCTCCACATTTTTGTCACTTTCCCAGTGTTTTTCTTGTGGTTTATTTCCAGTTTCATAGCATTATGGTCTGAAAAGATGCTTGTTATGATTTCAATCTTCTTAAATTCATTGAGGTTTGCCTTGTTTCCAAGCATATGGTCTACCCTCGAGAATGTTCCATGTGCACTTGAGAAGAATGTATAGTCAGCTGTTTTTGGATGGAGTGCTCTGTATATGTCTACTAGGTCCAACTCATCCAGTTTTTCATTTAAGTCCATTGTTTCTTTATTGAATTTTTGTCTGGATGATCTATCCATTGATGTAAGTAGGGTATTAAGATCCCCTACTATTATTGTGTTGTTGTTAATATTTCCTTTTAGGTTTGTTCATAATTGCTTTATGTACTTTGGTGCTCCTATGTTGGCTGCATATATATTTATAATTGATATGTCTTCTTGGTGGAGTGTCCCTTTTATCATTGTATATTGCCCCTCTTTGTCTCTCTTAACCTGTTTTATCTTGAAGTCTACTTTGTCTGATATGAGTATGGCAACATCTGCTTTCTTTTGTTTGCCATTAGCTTGGAGTATTGTCTTCCATCCTTTCACTCTGAGCCTGTGCTTGCCTTTAGAGCTGAGATGCTGCCTGGAGGCAGCATATTGTTGGGTCTTGCTTTTTAATCCATCCTGCCGCTCTGTGTCTTTTGATTGGAGAGTTCAATCCATTTACATTTAGAGTAATCATTGATATATGAGGGCTTAATGTTGCTGTTTTATTGCTTATTTTCTGGTTCTTTTGCATTTCCTTTGTTTCTTGTCCCATGTGTTTCGGACTGCCAGTTCAGTTTGGTTGTTCTGTCTTATGACTCTTTTAGTTTCCTCTTTATTTATCATATGTGATTTTTTTGATTATTTGTTTAGTGGTTACCTTGAGGTTTGTATGAAAAATCTTGCATATGAGATAGTCCATTATCTGATGGCCTCTTATTCCCTCATACTAAGTCAATTCGATCTCTTTCCTCTTCCCCTTCTAAGTTATTCTTGTCACAACTTATTCTATCTTGTTTTGTGGGTATGTGTTTAAAGTGATAAAGTTATATTTATTTTTGGTGGTTTTCTTCCTTTGATCTTTGATTTTGGTATTTAAGTGGTTGATAACCTATTCTGGTAGAGATCTACTATTTTTCTGATTTTGTCTACCTATTTTTCTCCTTGCTTCAAGCTTTGTATTCCCTTTCTCTTCTTTTTTTCAGGGCTGAGGGCCTTCTTGAGCATTTCTTTCAGTGGGGGGTCTCATGGCCATGAACTCCCTTAGCCTTTGTTTATCTGGGAAAGTTATTATTTCTCCATCATATTTGAAGGATATTTTGCTGGATAGAGTATTCTTGGCTGAAAGTTTTTGTCTTTCAGTATTTTGAATATATCATTCCAGTCTCTCCTAGCCTGTAAAGTTTCTGTTGAGAAATCTGCTGAGAGCCTGATGGGAGTTCCTTTGTACGTTATTCTTTGTTTTTGTTTAGCTGTCCTTAATATTGTTTCTTTGTCATTGACTTTTGCCAGTTTTATTACTATATGCCTTGGAGTGGGCCTTTGCCTGTTGACACATTTAGGCGACCTATTGAGTTCACTTACTGGTATTTCCTGCTCCTTCCCCGGATTTGGGAAGTTCTCAGCTATTATTTCCTTGAATAGGCTCTCCGTTCCTCTTTCCCTCGCTTCTCCCTCAGGAATACCTATAATTCTTATGTTACATTTCCTAATTGTTTCGAATATTTCTCAGAGACTTTCTTCATTTCTTTTTAGTCTTAGTTCTCTCTCCTCTTCCATCTGAAGCATATCTGTATTCCTACCCTCTATAATGCTAATTCTTTCCTCCATATTGTCAACTCTGTTCTTTAAAGATTCCATATTCTCCTTTATTTCCTCCATGTGTTCTTCATTTCCATCAGCACTGATTGGTTTTTCTTTATGATTTCTATCTCTTTTGTGAAGAAACTCCTTATCTCATTGAATTCTTTATCTATGTTTTCTTGTATTTCGTTGAGCTTTTTTATGATAACTATTTTGAATTCTCTGTCATTTAGGTTATGGATTTCTGCGCCTTCGTGGTTGATTTCTGGGTGCTTGTCATTTTCCTTCTGGTCTGGTGATTTAATGTACTTTTGCATCATGGTTGCTGTATTGGCTTTGTTTTTCCTCATCCTGGAAATATCTGGTTGCAGTTTCCACCTGCCATCCCCATGTGGGGCTCAAGGGCTGTGTAATCCGAGCCCCCTGCACTCCGCTGTGGCTGCTCCACTGCCGCCGGCAGCCTGCACTCTGCCTTGGCTGCTCTGCCACTGCGGGCTGCCCATGCTTCTCTGGGGCTGCTCTGACTGGTTGGCTGAGCTGCAATGTTGGGCATGCATGGGGGGCTCTCTCTTTTTCCCGCTTGGTCCCTCGGGGGGGCTTCTCGCTCACCCCTAGTTATCCACTCTCCTGGGGTGCTCAAATGTTGATGGCACCCCTGCAGCAGTTCTGAGTCCTCTGTGTGGGAGTTTCCCACTGGCTGAGAGAGCCTGAAGAGCTACAGTTTCCCCACAGAGGGCCACCCCTCCCCTCTCTCTGAGAGCCACGAGACCCGATTTACCAATCTGATAGGGAGGGAGAAGATTTCTCCTTACCTCTCCCCACTTCCTCTGGGGGACCCAGCATGTCCATTCTCAGATGTGTAGCAGTATGGGTCTTTCTGATGTCCCTTTGTGCAGTGTGAGTGTCTCTTGTCAGTCTATGATTGACCCTTTTGTTGTGTCTTATTGGGGGAAGAGTTTATGGGAAAGCTCACTCTGCCATGATGCTGATGTCACGGAACCTTGATTTTTTGCTCAATATTTTGTTTCTCAGTATTATCCATGTTGATATGTATACTCCTAGTTCATTCATTTCCACCAAGGTATAGAATTCTATTGCATGTGAATATCATACCTTATTTATCAATTTTCCTATCAATTGATGTTTGGGTTATTTTCAATTTTTTTCTATTATTAACAGTGCTACAATTAAATTTATAACATTTAGTGAAAATATTTTTAAAAGGATCTAAACAAATGCAGAGATATGCCATGTTCATGTTTAAGGAGACTCCATATTGCAAGCATGTCAGTTTTCCCTGAATTAATTTAGAGATTCGATTTACTTCTAAAACAAACAAAGAACCCTCAACAAGCTGGCTCATCATTTTGTATTCCAGTGAAATAATTTTTTTTGTATTCCAGTGAAATAATTGATTTGCTCAAAGATTATCAATTGATAAAGAACCATTAAGTGCAAGTTATTTAGGAAAAGGATATGTACACAATGTCAAGGTATCATGCCACAGCTTGCTAATTGCAAAGAGAAACATGTACTATTACAATGGAGAGATCTGGCAGTCCTCTCTTAACCATGGAAAAAACTCAGCATCAGTAACGGTGGGACAATCTGTCATGATATGACTTATGATGTGGTGTGGTATAAAGTATCCAACAATAACTATGAAGTATTTGTGCCCAAAGTATTTAACCTGAATTTAGTCAAGCTTTCAAGACTGATTTCCCATTTACAGGAAATACAGGATATAGAGAAAAAAAATTAATACTATCCAGAATAATCAAAAATATGTGGGACAGTCTATAGGACAACTAACCTGATAGCTACAAAAAGTCAATATCAGGAAAAAAAAAGGGTGAGGGGACTATTCTAGAATACAAGAGACTTAAGAGACATAACAATCAAATACGGTATGTGCACCTTAATTGGATCCTGGTACAAAAAATACTAATTTCTAAAGACATTTTTGAATAATTGGGGAAATTTACATATGGACTGAATGTGAGATGATTATAGGGAATTGTTAATTTTCTTAGATGTGATAATGGTATTATAGTTATAGAGAAGGAGGCTCTTATTTTTAGCAAATTAACACTGAAATATATGAGTGAAATGTCATAGTGCCTATTATTTTCAAATGTTTAGAAATGCAAATAATCTCCACAAATAGATACACATATATAAGTAAAGCAAATATGGCATATATTAAAAATTGTTGAATCTAGGTGGTGATTATCCAAGTGATCATTGCACTATTCTTTCTGTATGTTTGAAATTTTCACAAATCACAGAAAAAGACATCAAATTAGATAATGAAAATTCCAATGGAACTTTTCACAGAACTTATAAAGCTGATTCTCAAATTTATATTAAAGATAGGGCCAAAAAAAATCCTTTTTCTTGGAAATGGGCCAAGAATAGCCAAGACATTGTTGAAGGAGAACTAGGTGGAGGCATTTATTATGAGGTATGGTAATTAGGGCAGTTTGTTATTGGTGAGTGATAGAAAAACTAGCCAAGAATCAGTTTAGGGAGCCCAGAAAGAGGTCTTTATATTTATAGAAACCTCATATATGACAAAGGTGGCATTGCAGATCAGTGGGACAATTGGCTATTTGTATGGAAGAAAATGAAGTTGGATCTCTAATCATATCATACATAAAAATCCATTCTAGATAGATTAAATGTGAAGGGCAAGCTTAGAGCACAATACAGATGAATATCTTTATGATTTCAGGGTAGGAAAGACTTTCTTAATAAAAGATACAAAATCATTAACAAAAATAAAAGACTGAAATATGACTATATCAATTTTAGAATTAATTTAATTTAATTTTAAAATTAATTAATTTTAGTTAATTTTTAATGTAAAATTTTATATTAATCTCTGTACATAAAAATCATAAAAAAATGAAGAGACAAAACAAACTGCAAGAACTTATTTCCGTTCATATAACAAAATTAAAGGACAACAAATGCAAAACATAAAAAAAAATTCTAAAAATCAGTAAGAAAAAGTTAAACAACCCAACAGAAAAGCAGGCAAAAGACATGAATATTTGATAGAGAGGTTGAAAGATGTTGAATGAGCATTCATTTATTCCACAAATTTTTATTGAGTGTCTCTGTTTGGAGCCAGGCATAGGGTAGGCGAAACAAATAGTCTTGCCCTGAAGTGACTAACATTGTAGTGGGGAGCACTGGTAAAGAGAAATAACTCAAGACTGAAAAAGAAACTGTGAGTCAATATAGTTTGGTGGAAAAGAGTGTAGGCTCTGTAGTCAAACTTCTGGATACAATCCCAGGTCCTCCTCTGACTAACTCTGGCACCTTGTGCACATTCATTCAATTCTTTAGGCTTCCATTTCCTCTTCTTGAAAATGAAATAACAATAGTATCCACCCAGTACAGTTGTTGAGAGATTAAATGAGATGATGATACATGTAAAACTCTTCCCATGATGCCTGGTATGCAGTTATCACCCAATAAATATTAGATCTTCTTCTTAATCTTGTTTTATTATTAATAATCTCAGCTAATGTGTATAACAGTTAAATTCTGAAACCACCACTTCAGAACACTGGATTACACTTTGTACCACCAACGTTGGCTACTCTGGACTCTGGATCCTGCAGGCTGTCCTGGCTGTCTCTGGAAACTCAACTGGTGCAAAGTCAATTTCAGTTACTTGGGAAAAAAACCAAACATCCACTGAGGGAGAAGGAAATTGATTAACTCACTAGTGAGGATACATAGAATGAGAATAAAATCTAGAGAAAAAATGTCTCCAGGAATGTTGACCTTTAAAGGATGAATGGAGGCAAAGAATCCCACAGAAGACACTGAAAAGCAGCAGCAAAGAGTTGGGGAGACAACAGGTAGGGTAGTGATTTGGAAAGTAAAGGAAGAAAGGGCTTCAAGAAAGGGCAATTAACAGAGCCCTATGCTGCTGAGAGTTGAATGAAGGACTCACAAATGTCTTCTGGATTTAACAAAAAGGAGGTTGTTTGTGACATTGCTGAAAACAGTTTTGCAGGGTTAGGGCAGGGGGAGGAAGGGGAACAGAAGCCATATTACCACAGGCTGTGGAATTGGTGGGAGGTAAGGATAGAAGCAATGAGTGTGAACAACTCTCAAGAATGTTGGGAGAGAGGAGGAGTCAACATGGCGGTGTAGGCAGACTCTGAACTCACCTCCTCCCGCGGACACAGCCAATTTACAACTACTCGTGGAAAAATTACCCCTGAGACAGAACTGAAAACTGGATAAGAGGAACTCCTGCAACAACGGACAATCCTAACTGAGGTGGAAGAGGCAGAAACTCCCTTCTGGAGAGGAAAAACGCCGCCTTCACATGCCGCCAGCTTCACGGCCGCCGGGAGCAGCACACGGGTACACAGCCTCCCTGAGGGGCGCGGGGCCCTGAGCTGGGAGCGCCCCCGCCGTGGGCATTTTGTGGACCCAGCACAATCGAGACCAGCAGCATAATATCTGACTTTGCCTGCTACTAAAGCATTGGGGAGTACCCCCAGAAATCCCGGTTCACAAAGAAACTAAAACCGGCTCTTAAAGGGCCAGCTCGCAAAGTCACCCGTTTCAGAAACCATCCTAAAATCACCAGAAAGAAAGGTGCACAGTACTGGGGTGAAAAGAGACTCACCTAATAGGCCCTGAGTGCATCTCGGGGAGGGGTGAGACCTCTCCAGGGACTGGGACATTGGCGGCGGCCATTGTTCAGGCCTGGTGTGAGCGTGCTGACACAGACGCCATTGGAGTTCTCCCTGAGGCCTGCTAGCCCAGGGTCGGCCCCACCCGCTACAGCACCGATTTAATCCAGCTCAGCCAGGGCAGGCAGCCCACCCTAGAGACTGGCCCCACCCAACAATAAGCCCTCAGGCAACTTGTGGGCCTGCATTGATTGGTGACTGGATTCTCTGCAGCCTGGCAACTGAGCCGACTTTAGCGGGGCAGGGTGTGCACAAGGAGCGGGTGGAGAGTGTGGGGTGGTGGTGGAGTGTGTGGGGCTCCTGCCATGGAGAGACTGGGTCCGCTTGGGGAGGTCGGGGAGCTCACATGGGGCAGGACTGTGTTGACTGTGTGTGTGGACCTGTGGGCGGCAGGGCTTGTCAGCTGCAGAAGACTTGTGCTTCTCAAAGACCCACATAGGGGGTTTGCCCCACCTTCCAAAGCCTGAAACAATTGGGTGCTCCTGTGCCTGAGGCCAGGCCCACCCAGCTGCAATCCTCAGAGAGCTGACAAGAGACCTAATAGGCTAGAGGCTTACAGCAATTGTAAGGCCCTGAGCCTAACAACCTGCCACGCTGGGGGCCTACTCACTTAAAAGAAACACTGCAACACAAGTGTGGTATTAGAACTTGCAGCCAACTGTGCTGGGGCTCCCCACACCTGATAAAGAGACTGAAGGGCCCACAACAACTACAAGCAGCTGAGCATTACAACGGCTGGCCAGGAGCATAACTTGGCCTCCCTGGGTGCCTACAGAGAGAGCAAACAGGCCACAACAGAAGGACACACGTAGCCCACATAGGGGTCACCCCTGGAGCATTGAGAACTGAGGGAAGCACACTGGAAGCCTCCTAAGCCATCACTTACATAAGGTGACCTATCCAAGAGCAGGAGACGTAGCTGACCCACCTAATACGTAGACACAAGCACAGGGAAAGAGACAAAATGAGGAGGCAAAAGAATACATTCCAAGTAAGGGAACAGGACAAAACCCCAGAAAAGGAACTAAGTGAAACAGAAATGAGCAACCTACCCGACAGAGAGTTCAAACTAAGAGTGTTAAGGATGCTCACTGATCTGGGGAGAAGAATAGATGAACTCAGTGAGAATGTCAACAAAGAAATGGAAGATATAAAAAAGAACCAATCAGAAATGAAGAATACAATACCGGAAATGAAAAATTCATTAGAGGGACTCAAAAGCAGAGTAGAGGATACAGAAGAACGGATCTGTGAGCTGGATGAAAGACTAGAAGAAATTACCCAAGGTGAACAGGTAAAAGAGAAAAGAATTAAAAAGAGTGAGGACAGTCTAAGGAACTTCTGGGACAACACCAAGTGCACTAACATCCGTGTTATAGGTGTCCTGGAAGGAGTAGAGTGAGACAAGGGGGCAGAGAATCTATTTCAAGAAATAATAGATGAAAACTTCCCTAACCTAAGGAAGGAAACAGATATCCAGGTACAGGAAGCACAGAGAGCCCCAAACAAGATAAACCCAAAGAGGCCCACACCAAGACACATCATAATCAAAATGTCCAGAATTAAAGATAAAGAGAGAATCCTAAAAGCTGCAAGAGAATGTCAAGTTACATACAAAGGAAACCCCATAAGGCTATCAGCTGACTTCTCAGCAGAAACCTTACAGGCTAGAAGAGAATGGCACGATATATTTAAAGTGCTAAAAGGAACAATCTTACAGCCAAGAATATTTTACCCTGCAAGGTTATCATTCAAAATGGAAGGAGAGATAAAAATTTTCCCAGACAAGCAAAAATTAAAGGAGTTTGTCACCAAGAAACCAGTGCTACAAGAGATGTTAAAGGGACTGATTTAAGGGGAAAAGAGAAGACCACAAATAGGAAAAATTATCTATTTCCATGATGAGAATGTAATGGATACAAATGCACAAAAAGAGGTTAGATATGATATCAAAAACATAAAAGGAGGGAGGAGGGGAGTTAAAGAGTACAGCTTTCAGACAGAGAGTTGCAGGATACAAAATCAACATACAAAAATCAGTTGCATTTCTGTACACTAACAACGAAGTAGCAGAAAGAGAAATTAAGAATACCATCCCATTTACAAGTGCAACAAAAAGAATAAAATACCTAGGAATAAACTTAACCAAAGAGGTGCAAGAGCTGTACACCGAAAACTATAAAACACTTCTGAAAGAAATTGAAGAAGACACAAAGAAATGGAAAGATATTCCGTGCTCTTGGATTGGAAGAATTAACATAGTTAAGATGTCCATACTTCCTAAAGCCATCTATATATTCAATGCAATCCCTATCAAAGTTCCAACAACATTTTTCACAGAAATAGAACAAAGAATCCTAAAATTTATATGGAACAACAAAAGACCCCGAATAGCTAAAGGATTCCGGAGAAAAAAGAACAAAGCTGGAGGTATCACACTCCCTGATTTCAAAATATACTACAAAGCTATAGTGACCAAAACAGCATGGTACTGGCACAAAAACAGACACACAGATCAATGGAATAGAATTGAAAGCCCAGAAATAAACCCATACATCTATGGACAGCTAATCTTTGACAAAGGAGCCAAGAACATACAATGGGGAAAAGAAAGTCTCTTCAACAAATGGTGTTGGGAAAACTGGACAGCCACATGCAAAAAACTGAAAGTAGACCCTTACCTTACACCATACACAAAAATTAACTCCAAATGGATTAAAGACTTGAATGTAAGACCTGAAACTGTGAAACTTCTAGAAGAAAACATAGGCAGTATGCTCTTCGACATCGGTCTTAGCAACATCTTTTCAAACACCACGTCTGACTGGGCAAGAGAAACAATAGAAAAAATAAACAACTGGGACTACATCAAACTAAAAAGCTTCTGCACAGCAAAGGAAACCATCAACAAAACGAAAAGACAACCTAACAATTGGGAGAAGATATTTGCAAACCATACATCTGATAAGGGCTTAATCTCCAAAATATATAAAGAATTCATGCATTTCAACAACAAAAAAACTAACAACCCAATTAAAAAATGGGCAAAAGAGACCTGAACAGACATTTCTCCAAAGAAGATATACAGATGGCCAACAGGCACATGAAAAGATGTTCAAAATCATTAACTATCAGGGAAATGCAAATCAAAACTACAATGAGATATGACCTCACACCCGTCAGAATGGCTATAATTAACAAGACAGGAAACAACATGTGTTGGAGAGGATGTGGAGAGAAGGGAAATCTCATACACTGCTGGTGGGAGTGCAAACTGGTGCAGCCACTATGGAAAACAGTATGGAGATTCCTCAAAAAATCAAGGCTAGAACTACCATATGATCCAGCTATTCCACTGCTGGGTATTTATCCAAAGAACTTGAAAACACCAATTTGTAAAGGTACATGCACCCCTGTGTTCATTGCGGCGTTATTCACAATAGCCAAGACTTGGAAGAAACCTAAGTGCCCATCAAGGGACGAATGGATAAAGAAGATGTGGTATATATACACAATGGAATACTACTCAGCCATAAGAAATGATGAAATCCAGCCATTTGTGACAACGTGGATGGACATTGAGGGTATAATGCAAAGTGAAATAAGTCAGAGGGAGAAGGTCAAATACCGTATGATTTCCTTCATTAAGTAGTAGATAATAACAACAATAAACAAACACATAGAGACAGAGATTGTATTGGTGGTTACCAGAGGGGATGGGGGGAGGGAGGAGGGTGAAAGGTTTAATTCGGTACATGTGTGTTGTGATGGGTTGTAATTAGTATTTGGGTGGTGAAGATGATGTAATCTATGCAGAAATAGAAGTATAATGATGTACACCTGAAATTTTTACAATGTTATAAACCAATGTTACTGCAATAAACAAAAAATCAAAAAAAAATGCCTTAATCAAGGACAAGAACCAAAAAAAAAAAAGATACAGCTCAATGGTTGCCTCCTCCAGGAAGATCTCCCTGATCTCAAAGAATGAGACAAGTGTCGTTTCATTCTGTTTCCAATAGACATCATTCTACCACAGCCTGTATATTATTGCATTGTAGTTGTGGACTTCTTTCTCTGCCTGCCTACTCTCCAAGGCTCATGGTTGGAGCACAAGGAATATACACCTCATAAATAAACAAATTCATGAATAGAAAAAAAAAAAAAAAGAATGTTGGGAGGGAGGGGAAAGAGAGAACCAAAAGGACGTGGACTCAAGATGCCCAGGAGGTTGGTTTTGTTTTGCTTAAAGATGGGAGAAATTTGAGGATATTTAAATGCAGGTGTGAAAGAACCTGAAGAAATGGAAAGTTTGAGGAATGGCGATGAGAGAAGATACTGATATAAAAAGCTCTTGAGGAAGAGGAGGGAATGTTTACAGAGAGTCTATTGCTCTTTGGGCACCATGCTGCTCTAGAGACAATGCCAAAAAATAAAAGATGGTCCCTGACTTCCACAAAACATTGAGTCAAAGCAAGTTGTTTTCTCTCTCTCTTTATCTTCCACTCTCTTTTCTTTGCCCAAAGCAGTAACTTCCTTTAATTGGAAGAAAAACAACTCAATTTCATAAATATTTTCAACTTTAAGTAGATGTTATGCTATGAATTATAAAGTATTAAGAATGATCTAAACCCTGAACACTTTTCTTTGGGACATGTTCTGAGTTACGTCCCCAGTCATAGCAAATAGTCATGAACAGAATTAGGGACAGGCACGCAGGAGACCTCAAGGTAATAATAATGATCTTTTTCTGACAGTGGATGATGGGCACAGAGATGTTAATTGTACCTTTATAGTTATTCTGTTGTATGTGCTTGATATGTATCAATTCTTACAAAATACATCATTTAAAAGGTCAGAAACAGAGAGAGGGAGGTCTTCCATGAACTTGGTGAAGATTATCAGTCTGGAAATCTTAATTAGGAAATTCCTGCTTCTGCCTGGGGGTGGGTTCCCGGAGATCAGGAGGAATGGGAGGGAGGAGGTATTTGCTTCTGAGTCAGAGTTATGCAGCCTTTGTGTTGGCCTTTGTGCTCTGCCGTTGGTTGCCACAGGTGAGGCCATGTAAGCCTTGGGTTAAGTGTCTGGAGCTTCTGGGTCCAGCTGACAGGCCAGATCAAAGGCTAATGTAACCTATGTGGCCCTTACCAGGTCTCTATCTCTGTGTTGTCGCCACTGCCTCCCAGGAAACTTCAAGGCCATTTTAGACCCCAGCGTTGCTTTTTGGATCCCAGCTGCCTGCTCAGAGGCCTCTGGTCTTCCTTCCTGCAGACCTTAGAGTCCAGTCTACTTCTTCCCTTACACAGATACCACCTTCTCTAGTCCTTGATGTTCCCGGCCCAGAAGGCTGACTATGAAACGGAATGGGTTTCTCCAACTCTTCTTCCAAGATAACCTCTAAGTTCCTTTTTATTTTCAGCTTTTTCCTTCTTTAATCACTATAAGCAAACAGGCGGAAGAGAACCCAAATTCCAAGAGTGGGGAAACCAGAGGGTCTCGAAATCCCACAGACTTCTTCTAGAGCTGGCTTCTGGTCTGTGGTGCCTAACTTCCTTCTGAAATGCTCTGTCTTCTATCTTAAATTGAGATACGGATAGGTGGGGCTAATCTCCCACTTCCCAAGGCTCCATGAAGGCCCAGATGGCTGCCATAAAAATGACATGCTCAGATTTCCTGCTGGTGCGTAATTAACTGAAGGCCCCAGCCACTGCCCCTTAGACTGACCACTGTTGCAGAACTCACGTTTCCTGCAGGCTCCTCTCTGTCAAATGACTGGTTCGTGGTGGGGTTACTAAGGTCGGCCCATTCTGGTGACTCTGGTTCAAGGACTCCCTATTGACTTGGCTGAACCTTTCTTGGAACTGTTCTGCAATCTGAAACTCTTCCTGGCCAGCCCTCTTCCCTTGCCCTTGTCCTTCCCTAGGTGTCAGACCTGCATCTTGGTCTGAGGCTCTCCTCACCTTCTCGTGCTCCCTGCCCCCAATAACTCTTGCATTTCTAATCCCATCTTGATGTCTGCTTCTTGGCAAACCTGAATTAATTAATTAATACAGTCCCTCTTTTGTAGCACAGAGGCCTATAGAAGCAACACAAATAGGATCAAGATGTTCCCTCTGAAATTTAGGTTTCTGTGATGCTTCAGTGTAGGGCACACACATCCCCGTGAGATCAGGTAGGGATATCTTATCCTGGGGTCTTTATTATACCTCACTATGTATCTGGGATTCAAAGCTATCCCTCAGCCCCCTGTCAGAGTCCTGGAGACTAGAGGCTGGTGCTGGAGGTGGAACCAGCAGCAGGTGTGGGAAGGAGCCCAGGCAGGTGGAGCTCCATCTCTGGGGTGGCTGAAGCAGGGAGATCTGTCCAGAGGGATGTTGGATGTCCAGGTGGACAGGCAGAGGAGTACAGCAACTGGGCAGTATGCAGGCATCTGGGCAGATGGAAGATGGCTAAGGTGAAGATTGTGACAAACTGTACCCACCCTCAGGGTTGGGGCCAAGCCCAAGACTTTAATCCCTGAAGAAAGAAACAGAGTTGATCCCTGGTCCCCAGGGAACTGGACCATAGCTGGGATAAACTGGACACAGATCAGAGCAGCGTGCCGGCCAGGTTGGCTCATGGTGCATCGTTGGCCTTGCTGCACTAAGGAAGCGGTCCTTGTAGTCTTCCTGACTGGGAGACAGACTGGATTCAGAGGCGAGGGTAGGAGGAACCTGAGAGTGGGGTCAGGTGGAGAGAGGGAGGGTGGGGCCCAGGAGCAGAGGGGTCACCACAGGAGTGGAGAGGGGTGGCTGCTGGTTAGGTACTGGACTGTGCTGCGAGTTATGTGAGAGGCTGCAGCAGGACCATGTGCTCTATTCGTGGGGGCACCATGGGGGTTACTGGGCAGGCTTAATCTGGGGTACCTGCTACTTTGTGACGGTCGCTGGCCTGAGGTCTGCATTTTGATAGGCATGACAGGCATATGAACGAATTCCAAAGTGCAATGATTGGTTCAATCAGCCCTCTAGCACTACTGTGAACTGGAGAAGCTTGAAGGGCCCTTAACAGATGTTGAAAGTTCCTGGTAACGGCATTAATGAAAAATGAGGACATTTGAGAGCTGATTGCTTTCTTGAGCCCTTAATTCCAATCTCCTTTCCAAATCCATCTTCAACCCAAACTGTTACAAACGGGAAACTGACATCTTGAGCCTCTTCCTGGACTCTGGCTTAACAAAGGTACACACAGCCAAAATCTCTAGAGGGGGAGGAAGGAGCCGCTACACCCTTTATAATGCAAATGCTGTAATGTCAATCCCCAAAGATACAGAGCTGGCAGCAGAAGCAGCAGAACTGATGTAGGAACTGAACAAATTCCAGGCAGCTCATGGATGCCAGGGGCAGGCAGTGAAGCCAGCGGCCACACAAGGCCAGAGAATGAAGAAGTAGAAGGTTGGGAGTTCAGGAGGGACCATATCAAGTGCTGTTCCTCAGATTTGCTTCTTTGTTTCCCCAGGGAACCCCCAAACCTCCCCGGGGTTTGGGGGTGTTGGTACTAGTTAAATATTTGGATTCCCAGGTCTCTCTCCAGAATTGCTGCTTTATAATATCCCATGACTCTAGCATGTTTTTAACAAGCATGTTTAGGAAACACTGGCACGAGGAAAGTGCATGCTAAATCAGGGGATTTGGCCTGGCAACCTCATCCTCTATTGGCTGTCTGCTGAAATGTTTGCTTTGACTTGTGTGTGGTGGTTTCCATCCATGCTGACTGCAGACTCTGTGGTAACATGTGGGGACCTTACTTTGATGGAAATATAGAATATTGTAACTCAAAGGACCCTTTCAAAAGTTAGGGAAGGGGACAAGTACCAACTATTTTCTAGATAATCTGCCGGGCTTTTTTACGTGCATGATCTCGTTTATTTCTCACAGCAACCTCAGGTAGGTTTTTCCACAGGAGGAAAATGAAGCTCGCATACGTTACATAACTTGCCCCAAATCATGCATTTAAAAGGGGCAGAGCTAAGATTTATTCAAACACTCTTTGGTTAATGTTAAAGCCCTTAACCTCTCTTTGAGGAAACACAGGTTACATTGCCTTTGAGAGCAGCACGAGACTTCATTTTGCAGAGGAGGAAACTGAAGCACAGAGGCGTGAAGTGACTTGCTGTAAGACACACGGAGAGTCACGGTAGATCAGGGATGAGATCCCAGGATACCTCGGTCTTGTTCTGGAGATCTTTCTACCAAGCCATGCAGGTTCCTGATGGCGGTAGGAAACTGGGATCCTGTGAGCCCCGTGTGTGTCTTCTGCACGGAGTTCTTCCCGTGGGACGTGCCCCCTGCGGAGGTTTGCACTCTGGACTGTGTTTTTCGCTTACTGACTAGCTTCACTGACCAAACTCTCTCTGCCCAGATCTCAGACCTTTATCTTATCCATCTCTCATTTGCTATTTCCAAGACATGAGAATAACAAAGAAAACTACATCAAAACAAATGTTTATACGAGTCAGCTCTTTTAGAAGACTCTTATAAATGTTTTAAGTTTCCCTTGAAATAGAAGTCAGGTTTTTTTTGTTTTAATGGTTGCCTTGAAAACTTACCTTGTACTTGTTAATAAAGCAAAAGAGGAAGGTTGCCAGGCGGGGGCAGAGAATGTGGAGAGGTGACCACAGGTGACAAACAACCACATGTGACAAACAACTCGGTGGGCAGCAGGCTGTGTTCTTTGACCTGGTGAACAAAGACAGCTTGCTCTGAGTCACGGTGGATGCCTAGCAGCCTCAGGACACCGGGGGGGAGCATGGACCTGCACATCCCTCTTGCTCCTCCTCACCCCTCCCCACAACCTCACAGTGTTCTGGGAATACGCTCCAAACTTTCTTCTTTCCACACCTTCTCTCATGAAGTCCCTTCTGCCAGGGATGCTGTCCCTGATTTTCTCTCTAATCAATTCCTATTCCTTCTCTAAAGCCAAGTTCAAATTCTGGCTCCTTCATGAACATTTTTTCATCCCTCACATGGAGATAACCGTTCTCCCATTTCAGACCTCCCAGTGCTTGGCATCTCTTATACTATTCCACTAAATGTTTCTCTCTTTTGTATTGACTTCTGTTTTTGTCTTAGTGGCAGGATCAGAAATTTCTTAAGGGCAGGGAATCCTGTCTTTCTCATCTTGTCTTCCCCCAGGGCCTAGCATAATACCTTCCAAGGCAACAACAATGATTAAGGAATGCCATATTGAACACCCGCAAATGGATCTCCAACCATGGAGCTCAGCATTAAAAACACCTGGATGGCATTATATGGAACTACCATTTAAGGTTATAACCCTGAACTTAATTTCAGAGTGCCTTCTGTCTGAAGAATCTTATAGTTACTCTCCTCACTACCCTCAACTTCTTCCCTTCTTTCTGAGACTCTGCTAGGGGGAGAACCCTTTCATCTAGTGGTCATCTTAGAGCACATGGCTGGGTGCTGAGGCATAAAGACATCCTGTTTCTTTCTTGGTCAAGATCCATCTGGAATCCTGGAAGAGTGACCCCTGTTCTCTGTGACTTCAGGGTGTTGGAATCTGGTTTTCACTGGGGTTAAAGGATAACTGTATTTCTGTGCCTGAAGCTGTGGAACTGGTGAACTTGAGGAGGAAGCAAAGACAATAGAATGAAGCCCCAGAGGGAAGGGAAAGGGAGGGTCACTAGGAAGAGGGCTAGGTGCTCCCCCAGCTCTCCTTCTCTGAGGACATCAGAAGCCTTAATGGAGTCCTCGGAGAGATGGTTGCAATGGACTGTGAAGAAACTGAAAGGACTTTAAGAGAAATTTGGGGACAGACTAGGATGAAAGTGCTGATGTTAGAAGTGGTTTTCAGAGAAGGGACAGTTCGGGGCAACTGAAGCCAATGGCCAACTAGTCACAGATGTGCTAATTCTTAGAGTGGAAAATGGTGCAACCACTGAGCTTGGATTCTAGTGGCTTCAAAGAGACTCACTGGGACCCAGGCAGAAAAGGCGTGACTCTCCAAGAGACTAAGAAGACTAATGACAACATTTATGGCTTTGGACTTGAGGGTGACCTGGAAAAGGGAAATACCATATAAAGTTATAACCCCGAACTCTGAATTTACCTAATTTCAAAGTAGTTTTTACACCCAGTAATTTCCTAACAAAGCTATAAAGTAACTTGTAGACTGAGCAGTTGGTTGCTGGAGAAAGTATGATGAAGGGGGAACAGAGGGAGAGAAGACCCTGCAACTCTCACTGATGCAGACAGAAAGTCACCCAAACAGTAGGAGAAGTGACTTCAGGGCTTTCTGCATCTTGTCTCTGGGCGGGGAGCGTCAGGGCCAGATCCGGCGTGTGCTGGAATGAGATGGGCTCCGTTTCAGTAAGTCTCACATATGCTCCTTCTTGGGGATGCCCAGACCTGGAAGATTTGGTTTGGAACCATCTGGTTGTATTATAGCCCACCCTGTCCTGTGTCACACCTATGTCCCTTAGGATCACCTGAAACTGTCAATCAAGTTTTGAAGATCGGGAATAAAGTCTCTATCAGAGAGTTTTCCAGGGTTAGACAGTAAAAATACTTTTTAGGTGGTTGGACCCTGCTTGTGCTTTCTTTCCTAGCAGCGTCTGACAGAGCACAGCACTTGTCTCAGACCCCACTGGGCTCTGTGAGGGATCTCTTAGCTCAGGTTACAGTCAGATTAGTCTGTGGCCTTCCACAGGCTTCTGGGAGAAGGAAAGAGGGAAGCACAGTTATCCCTGTGAGTAGGGAGTGAAGATAGAGGTAATGATGGAGGTGGGAGGTAGATGGGATTGTCTTATTAATTTATTGGAATGGGTATAGGTGTAGAAAAGTTGGCCCCAAAGTAAACTTTAGGAATTGGAAATATTTTCCTGTTAGTCTTCAAAATTTAACCGAAGATGATTTTTTTAGCAGGCAATTTTAATCCTGCAAAGGTACAAATTTCTCTTTCCAAAAGTAACCCCTTAAAAAAATCAGACACATGGAGGGAAAAACTTATTTTGATAAGACAATGATTCTAACTGGAAGTCACAACCTACCCATTTGATGATGAATGGAACACATTGCATTAGAAACTGGGTTCCCTGCGTTGCCAACTTCCCAGTGCCCCAATGGTGCCTTTCTTGGCATTCGGGAGAATGTGGTAAAAAGGACTGCAGAATCTAAGGAAATTTGACTGACCTGGGTGTGCCAATATAGCATGGCACCCACTGTGGAATTTTCTCCTTTCTTCCTTTCTATCAGGTATGTAGAATCAGTACAATTATTATACTGTATACAGGCACTCTTCACTTTGCATTGTTCCAATATACACGAATTTCCATGAACACGATTTAGTTAAATAACAGCAGTCTCCCAACAACACAGTTCAAAATTCAGTTGCCATGGTCTCAGTAACTAAGAGTAATTGCAGAGTACAAACTTCACTGCTAACTCTTCAGTCCACAAATCACTTCATAAATAAGAGATGCACATGATCACTGACCAATCACGTCACTTCTTTCAAAGTCTGTCAATGACTGGTCACTGAGCACCTGTTACTCAGGTCACTCACTGACAGGAGGGCTGTCTGTAGTTATGTTGCTTCCTTGTTCCCTGTGATAAACCCACGTGACATTAAAAACCTTTTTTTAATTGGAAAATTTAAAAATTAAATGAAATTGAAGGAAAATGGAAAGACAGAATTGCCCAACAAAGATGAAAGTGCTGAAAAGAAACAGGAAGTAATAACACTGGAAATGAAATTTGAATCAAACATAAATGGAATTCTAGAAGAACTAGCTGACTGTGGGGATGTTGACACTACAAGTGCTCGAGAGACTCTAGATATGAGTCTTGCCTTCACAAGGCATAGGAAAGAATCTTGCTCTGGATCATAAGTTGTCATACAACAAGAAGGCAAGCATTGTTTGAACTACTCGATGACATTTTTTTTTAAACAAAGAAATACAACACTTTAAATATTTCTGATGTGTTAAATTACAGTGTACTAAATAAATATTAGCTTTACTATGTTTCATTTCCCTATACATTTATAACCAACAGTAAGAGAGTTTTTAATGTTTTGACAAAATTTTTTAAAGTCTTGGAACAATTGTAATTTTTCCCATTGATTATTAAAATCACTTTGCATGGTTTCAGCTTGCATAGTCATTTTTAAGGTCCCATACTACTGCGCAGAGTGAGGATTGCTTATACACACACCCACGCATCACTGGCTTTGATTTGCTAATATTTTGTGTGGGATCTTTTGCATTTATGTTCATGAGATTTTGGCTTAGGTTTTTTTTTTTTTTTTTTGTAATGATCTTATTAGGTTTTGTAATCCAAATTATTTTGGCCTCACAAGTTGTAAAAATTTTCCCCCTTTTCTATTTTTTGGAAGTGATTGTGTATAAGATTGGTATTATTTCTTAAATATTTGGAAGAATTTACCAGTGAAATCATCATGTCCTGGAGATTTCTTTGTGGGGAGATTTAGAATTAACAGTTCAATTTCTTTAATAGATACCAGATTTTATTTTTCTTCTTGCTTCAATTTTGCTCTTCTAGGAATTTTTCACATCATCTAAAAATTTAGAATTTATTGACATAAGCTCATTTATAATATCCTCTTACTATTATTTTGATATTTGTAGGGACTCCAGAAGTATCTCCTTTTACACTCATGATATTGGTAATCTATGCCTTCTATTTTTTTCGTAAGTGTTGTTAAAAGTCTATTGATTTTATTAAATTTTTCAAAAAATAATTTTTGGCTTTGTTGTTTTTCTTTGTAGTGTTGTTTTCTATTTCATTAATGTCTTCTCTTATCTTCAGAAATTCCTTTTTATGCTGTTGGATTTCATTTGCTCTGTTTTTCTAATCTATTGTCTGATATTTTATTAATTGATTTTCAGCTTTTCTTCTTATGTAATAAATACCTTTAATGCTGTAGAGTCTCCTTTAAGCACTACTTTAGCTATGTTTTCAAGTTTTGATATCATATTTTTATTACCATGTAGCTCAAAATACTTTCTAATTTCATTTGTGGTCTCTGCTTTGACCCACGGATAGTTAGAAGTACTGCTGCTTAATTTCCAAGCATTTGGAGATTTTCTAGTTATTACTTTCACTTTGATTTCTAGCTTAATTTCACTATGGTTAGTGAGCTGAGTAATTTATATCTTTTCAAATTTGTTGAGGCTTGCTGTTATGGATTGAACTGTGCCTCCGAAAAGATGTTGAAGTCCTAATCCTCCGTACCTGTGAATGTGACCTTATTTGGAAATAGGATCTTCACAGATTACCAAATTAAGATGAGATCATTGGGTGGCCCTAATCCAATATGACTGTGTCCTTATAAAAGGGGGAAATTTGGGCACAGAGACAGAAACATACCAAGAGAAACCCATGTGAAGACGAAGGTAGGGATCGGGTAATGCATCTACAAAGAACACCAAAGATTGCCAGCAAACCACCAGAAACTGGGAGAGAAGCATGGAACAAATTGTCCTTCACAGACCATGGAAGTAATCAATCTTTATGACACCTTGATCTCAGACTCTAAGCTCCACAGCTGTGAGATAACAAATTTCTGTGGTTTAAGCCACCCAGTTTGTGGTACATTGTTATGGCAGCCCTAGGAAAATAATACACTTGCTTCATGATTCAGATGTTCTATTTTACCAAATGTTCCATGTATACTTGAAAAGATTGTGTTTTGTGCCATTGTTGGGTGCAATATTCTATATATGTATATTAATAAAGTTAAATTTAATTGTGTTCTATAGGTCTTCTATACCCCTACTAATTTTTTGTATGCTTGTTCTGTCAGCTATCAAGAGAGGTATGTCAGAGTCTCTATGATTTTGAATCTGTCTGCTTCTGTTTTTAATTACGTCAATTTTTGCTTCATGTATTTTAAGCTATGTTATTGGATACATATGTTCTTAAGATTGTTATATCTTCTCGGTGAATTGATCTCTTTTTCATTATGAAGTATTTCTTTTTTTCTATGGTTTTTTGTCTTCTAGTATATTTTGTGTGATATTAGTATAGCTATACCAACATTTTTCGGGTGAATGTTTGTATCATTTATCTTTTTATGACCTTTTCCTTTCTATCTTTCTGTGACCCTATAGTTAAGAAGTGTCTCTTATAAGTACCATATAGCTTTTTAAAAACATAATTTGATCCTTTTTGTCTTTTAATTGGAGATTTAGTCAATTTATAGGTAATAGAATTACAAATAAATTTGCATTTATATCTACCATCTTACTATTTGTTTTCTGTCTGACCTACCTGTTTTACATTTTTCTTTCTTTCTTTTCTTGCCTTCTTTTGGATTAATCAAAAATTATTTTATTATTTCACCCCACCCTCTTTATTAATTTATTAGTTATATATATATATTTTTTACTATTCTTTTAATGGTTACCATAGAGATTACAATATGCATCCTTGGTTTATTACACTCTGATATAAATGATTACTTTTACTTATTTTCTTGACAAAAATAGAGTCTTGGAATACTTAACTCTATTTACCTTCTTCCTGCTTTTGCATTGTTGTTGTCATGCACCTTATTTTTCTCTATATTTTAAGCCACACGAGTTAAATCTTAGTAAAGAAGTGTTCATTTTATGACACTGACACGCATCTCTCCTCAGCTTCACCTAGACTGGTGTTGGAAAAGTCACTGGTAAGTTGATTCTTTTCAGTTAACATCTGAAAACTTATCCTATCCACACATGTTTTAGACTTTAACTGTCCACTTTAGCTGCAGAAATTCTAATTTGAGAATTAAAATTTAGCAAAAGATATAGGTTTTATTTTTCTGATTTGGTTCACCTCCATTGTCCTGACAACTGGCGCAAGAATTTTAAAATAAAGTGCTTATCAGAGTCAGCAGTTGCTGGAGTAGAAATGTAATGTAACTAGTCCAATGCCTTGAGTGCTTCTTTGCACTTCTCCTTACTGGTCGCCAAAAAGTTTAGGGGGTGGGAGGGCCTGGACCCCCCATTTTTTTCTTGCACTACTTTCCTTAGGAATGCCCTAGAGTCTGCCCTTGTCACAGAAGGGCCCATATCATTGAAGGGTTTTACTATTCTGAAATCTCAAGAATTTCTCAATCCTTTAAAATCTAGAGGGTTTAGCCTGTTTATGAAAGCAGAGATTTTTCAAGACCAGTGCTTATCCCCTATTACCATATTGTATGTCTCCTATATTTTACTGAGGACTGAGGGAATCGCCACTTGTCAAGGCATAATTTCCAGCCTATGTTTTCCAGATGATCCAATAGTTTGAGGAGCAGCTATTTGTGCTTCTTCAAGGTCTTCCCAAGTACAGCTCTGTCATCCAGATAAACTAGTACCTTTAAGTAATCTGTGTCTTTATCATTTCTTTCATTATCTACTTGGATGTTATAAGCCCATAAAATGCCTGAAGACATCTGTGCAAATTGGTGCAACCGCATAGGATAGATAAAATATATTTCTCTGTTTCAGCCAAAGGAATTTGATTGTGTGTTCTCTCAAATCCAGGGTTAAAGACCCTTGATATTTCACTAGGCATCCTGTGCACAGACATGGAATGTTGGTTTAGTTTAGGGCATCTCTTTAGAGTCAAGAATTCCATGAATTTCCAATTTTTTGGATGTTTTTTAATTATAAAAAAGAAGTATATGGGCTGTGGGATTCAGAGATCACGCCATCGACAAGCAATTCTCTGATGTCTCCTTTTAAATTATTCATCTTGTTTAGGGAAATCTTAGACTACTTTCTAAATGATTAGGGGCTTACAGATGTTTCTGATGCTGCTTCCCACTCATGGAGGGTGAAGACTTTACATCAAGGCTAGAGCTGCCTCTCCAAACTCTTCTCCCACTCTTTCCGAAAATCTCCAAAATAAGACTTTAAGCTCAGATTCTCCTATAGCATTCTCAGGTCGAGGGGACGGTGTTCAGGGATTTTCCCCTTTCCTTTCTGACTCTGTCTTCTGGCAGCATTAAGACATATGTAGAGTGATCATATAATTTATCTTCAAAACCATTTGGGGAGTTAAAAGAAGTCCTCTCAATCATTACTCCATGACAATAGATGTAAACTGGGACTGTATCAGAGCATTTGGCCTCCCAAGGCACAAGGCACTTGTCAGGAGCTTAAGTAACCATCTCAAGCTTCTGTGCCAAAACCTGCAAGGTGCCCGACTTAGTCTTTATCAAAACCACTATTCCTGACATGCTTACTCAATGAGGACAGGCCCCTTTCTAACCATTACTTTCTTATTGCTCAGTTATCACAGAGACCCCAAACCTACTATAACAAACTCAAAATAGAGATAGAATAGGCTTTCTTACCAAAACCACAGAGATCCAACCCTGTTAAATCTTTTAGAAGATATGTATCAGATTTTAAAAAAACTTGAAAATTACAGTCACTTGGTACCTACTATTCAGAGCCACAGAATATGGTCTATTATTTTGATTAAACATTTTATTGAGGCCCTATTAATCATCAGATAAGGGATTTTAATATGACGGTTAATTCTAATCCTCCCAGGAAATGGGTTGACTCTATTTTATGGTCTTAGAGCTGTTGCTTTTCCCCAGCCTGACTGTAGGGCTAGACCCTGGTCACTAGAGAGTGATTTCTCCAGCAGCCACACCTGGCCCCTAGTTCCCAAGGTAATTTTTTGTTAGTTTGCATAAGTAGCATTTAGACCACTAGGTCCATAACCTCTTCTTTCACTATCAGAAGATTATTGTCCACTCGACAAGAGGTAAGAGGTCCAATCTCTGGAAAAACTGAATCAGAGAGTCTCTGGACTCAAAGACATCAGGCAAAGTGGAGATGCAAAACTGAAAGAAGGATGAGGAGTGAATATCTGGTTCCTAAACAGTGAGACCAACATTCCCCTTTGTTCAGTTGGCTCCCAGAAAGCATCCCCCAGGCAAGAGTTTTGAAGGTACTTCTCTGGAAATACTAATCTCTTCAGAGGATATATCTACCAATACTGATGTACTGACATATGAAAGTCTCCAGTGAAAAAGTGGGCTAACTACATGATCACTTTACAGGAAGCCTTCCAGCAGTCATGTCCTGCTCATGCACATAGAACTTTTACTTGCATTTTTGACTGTGCCCCTCTTACATATAAACAGAAATCCAAGGATCACCAGACAGTTAAAAAAAGGCCTTAATATGAAGGAGGTCAAAACAAGAAAGCAACAACAACAAAAATAATGAACAGCAAAAGGAGCTATAGGAAGAGATAATGCAAGGAACAAAAACAAACTTCAAAGACAAGATAATAAATATTATTAAAGAGATAACAGAAGATGTTGCAATGATAAGCAAGAACAGGATGCTACATAAAAGAGTAATCAGAGATCAAGAAAGAGCTCCTGGAAGATAAAAACAGGGTCATCAAAATAAAACATTCAGGGAAAGGGTTGGAAGATGAAGTTGAGGAAATATTACAGAGATAGAACAAAGAGACAAAGAGAAGAAAATAGAAAAGCTAAGGAAATTAGAGGATTAAATTATGAGGTCCAAAATCTGATTCTTAGGAGTTGCAAAAAATGAACCTCCAAGGTAATGTGAGAGAGAAGAAATTATAAAAAAAAGTGAGAAAGTTTTCCGTATTTGAAGAATAGAAGTCTCCAGATTTAAATGACTGAGTGTCCGTACAAGGAATGAAAAATGACAGAGCACAAGAAACATCATTAAGAAGTTTCAGGGTATTACTCTAGGTGACGCTTCTAAAAACTTCCAGAGAGAAGAAACAGTCACATGCAAAAGATAACAAATAAGAATAGTATCTAATTTCTTAACCTCAACATTTGGCAGCTAGATGACAGTGGAAAAAATGCAATTGTGAATGAAAATGTTTTTCAACCTTTAATTTTATATTTGATCAAAGTGTGAAGCTAGAATGAAGGGTTTTTTTTTTGGACAGGCAAAGTCTCAAAAAATTTACCTACTGTGTACATTTTTCAGGAACTTACCAGAGAATGTACTCAACCAAAATAAGAGAATAAACCAAGGAAGAGGAAGATGCAGGATCCAGGAACTAGAGGATCCAATTCAGAATAGCACTAATGGGAAGTCCCCAAATGACAGCTGTGCAGCAGTCCTAGAGAAGCAACCTGTGCAGAGATACAAGAGGTTGGGAGGGTCTGGAAAGGTAGGGCATGCTTGACAGAGAGAGAGAGAGAGAGAGAGAGAGAGAGAGAGAGAGAGAGAGAGAGAGCGCTATTTATAAGAGAAGCAAAGAAGATGCACCTTTTATACAATTGGAGACCCTGAAAAAGAAAAACAAAACAATGAAACAGAACTAATATGTAAAAATTATAATTCAAGAAAAATCTCCTGAAATAAAAGAAAATCTGCCTTTACATATTGAAAGGACACACCATGACTTTGGAAAATATTTCCCATTATAGCTAACTCTAGACATGTCCTAATAAAACTATTAAATCTTAAAGATAAAGAAAATCGTCCTCTGGGCCTCCAGGTAAAAAACCAAGTCACTTACAAAGAGAAGAATATTAAGGCTTCATCAGACTTCTCAACAGCCACATTCAATACAGAAACTTCTACAGGAACTTCTACAGGATACATAAGGAAAGAAAGTACGAGCCAATGATTTTATATCCATCCAATTTATCCTTCAAATATCAAGGATATATAAAAGCTGTTTTGAACATGTGAGTTCTTGTTTGGTCATCCTGTGCAATCTACCAGAAAATAAGCTTCAGCCAACCAAAAGATGACTGGAGAAACACAGTCCACAGAATGAATGGTGAGCATTGGGTACATTCAACTCTAGACCTAAGACTAAATCAAAGGAGGAAATAAGCGTGGAAGAATAGTATCTAAACTTTACGTATATGATAAAATATAAAAAATCAAAACTATAGAAATGGGAGGGAAAGAGGAGAGGAGGGGGAAAATAAAACAAGCTAAATGATTGCCACACAGGTGGGAATAAAAAGATATAACGTAAAGCTGTCAAATCCAATAGTAGAAGCCAAAATAAAGTTAAACATGCTAAGACATGTCCTTAAAAAATTATTCCATGACATTCCAGTATCAAAGTACCCCTAATGGCCATATATTGGTTTATCAATACCATTCCCACAAAGAGGAACAGGATACGTTGGAGAGATGGCTGGTTTCAGGTCTGGGGCAGAGAATGTATAAAACGAGCCTGTATGGAATAACTTGTTTTGCAGAAAGCAAGTAAGCTCTCAAAGAGTGATGGGATCATGTCAAAAGGGCACGGGAGCCAGCCTGGAGGGTTCCCACCTGCCAAAGTGGGGATAATCTGGGGATTGAAAAGAAAAATAACTGTAAGTGATTAAAACATTAAACATATAAAAAATATATGGTATGTGGTATATAAAAAAATCAATGAATCTCTAATCATACTGAGAAAAATCTCAAAGTAAAAATTTATACATAAATTGTAAATTTACAGTGGAGGGATCTGGTAATCATCACCTTACCCCAATGATCAAATCAATACCACAATGATGGGATAACCAGATGCCATGCGCTGTCTCCAGATGCAATGGAGGGTGATGCACACGGCATTACCTATGAAGTATACTTGCTTCAAATGTTTAACCAGAATCCAATTAAGCCTTTAGATCTAACTTCAGTTTACAGAAATATAAAGATACAGGAAAAAAATAAAACCACAAGGAAACAAATAGACAAATCCAGGATGAGGCTGTTCTACAAGACAATTACTTTGGTCTCTTCAAAAAGAGAAAAAAAGGAGGGCGTGGTTGTTCTCAATTAGAAGAGACTTCAGAGACACATTCACCAAATGTACTATGTGGTACTTAATTGGACATTGGTTTGAATAACCCAGGTATAAAAGATATTTTTGGGGAGAGGATATCTGGCAAATTTGAATATAGATTAGGTTTTAGGTGATGTTAGGAGATTATTATGAATTTGGTTAGGTATGAATAATGCTATTGCGATTATGTAGAAACAAGTCCCTACTTTTCAGAGATACATACTAAAATATATAGGGGTGAGATATTGTTAATGTCTGTTATTTACTCTAGAATACTTTAGCAGAAGAAAACTAAAAGAAGCAAATATGGCAAAATATTAACAATTAAAAAATCTAGGTGATGGGTATATGAGTGTTCATGATATCATTTTCTCTACTTTTCTATATGTTTGAAAGTTTCAATAATAAAACTTTTAAAAACGTTTTTTAGCTAAAGATGTCTGGCCACTGAAACATCTGGCTATCTGAGTGTGTTTCTGGTTTGTCTTTGAGATTAGTGGAGAGAGAACTGGAAGTTATTGGCTAGAACGATAGGCTTGTTCCATCACTGGCTTTGAGCTTCGAGGCCCTTAATCACAAGGCTGGAAAGTGGCCAGCAGGACAACTGGCCAGGACAAGGATCAGAGGGTGTAACTGTGTGTCCGAGGACTTCTTCCTCAGTTCCATCCTGCCCTGAGGCATTGAGTTCTGTCTTGCTGGGGGTCAAACTGTCCTGGAGGGAGTCCGTTAAGCAATCTGAATGGAGCAATCATTCAGATGGCCTTTCACCTCTTGTGGCCTCCCCTATTCCCCATTAGGGAGGTTTAACTGGGATCAATTGTTTGTCTAATAGCTCTATCCGTGAGAGCCACTTGTCCTCACATACTTGTATGTCTGGCCCAATAGAAACTTGGGGCTAAGAAGAAAGCATGAAGCGACTCTCATAGAACTAAATCACTTTATCTTTCCCTGAAAACACTAGATTTGAAGGAAATAGAGACTTCAGTATTTGAACAGTTGACATTCTAGTTTTTAATCTCGGTGGATTATATATAGATTCACTGTAATATATACCTGAGAATTCTAGGTGATCCTTCCATTTTACAGGTGAAGATAAAGAGGTGCAGAGAAAGTAAGGAGTCCGCCAAACACCCTACAGTTCATTAGTGGTAGAGCAAGTCTTTTCATTCTGAGTTCAAACTCTTTTCAACTTATCACACTTCCTACTCAGTTGCTTCAAATTCTTTGCCTCCATCCATATCCTTCCCTGGTGTTATAAGAAGGTTTCCAGATGTATCTGCCCTCATGCACCTTGCAACCTACTTCAATAAACATTTAAAGGACCACATTGTGCTTTCTTGAAAACTTAGGGGTGTTATGACACCAAACAGTAACATAGGGCAGCATATGCAGAGAGCAAATGAGTAATGAGTGGTTGATGTCAGAGGATGCTGCTGGAAAAAGGCACAGAGAGAGGCTGGTTGAGCCTTCAGATAGTTTCTCAGTGGGATCCTCAAATTGTAGTCAGTCTTGCAGAGCAAGAAACTTGGTTTTGTCTGTGTTTCTAGAAAGCACAAGACTGTCCATCCCCAATCTACCCAAGTGAAATTTACAGGAGATTTCTGTGTAAACAAGAATGCCAATTCTTCCTGCTTTGATCAAGCAATCATCATGCCCTGTTACATAAGGATATCATCCATTTCATGAGACTTTTGCTAGTTCAACTTCTAGATAGTAACTTAGTTCAAAGTCCCAGTGGAATCACTGTAGCTACCAGGCAGGCACCAAGCAAACGGGAGTGGCTCTAGGCCAGTGGTTCCCAGATGGGGAAACCAACTGGTGCTATGACTGTGAGAAAGTTTTCCCTGGTCAGAAGTCCCTCAGGAAGCTCTGCTTAAGGCTATGATGGCTCTGCCAGTCATTTCTCCATAGCTGTTGCCAGTGCCTCTGTCTCTGAAGGACCATTTTGAATAGGACATTCAGGGTACCAATTACCTTGTCAGAGTCGTCTTCTCTCCAGGAGCCCATGTGGAGTAAAACTGTCCATAAAAAGCACATAGAATGGCATACACATTTGGGGCAATAGCTATCCCACAAGCGGCCTTCTAGGGTTGTTACTTCTACCTCACAGACAGCGAACTTCAGGCACATGAATGTAAGGTGAGGTGATAATACTGAAATATACAAAAAAAATCAGTGAAGGAGCTGACACTAGAACCTAAAAACATAAGCTAGCATGTTTTAAGCTCTAAATTACGTTTCTAGAGGCTGGAAATAGGTCAGGATTTCTCATGGTTAGTTTACAGTCAGAAAAACAAGTCGAGAGCCAAAGCAGACCTATGTGAACTCAACTAAATAAACCTTTGGAGGAGGGAAAAACCCCTCAACTGTGGCTCGACAGTAGCTTCCCCATCCTGGTCCCCGGTACCAGAGCCCATCCGGCCTCTCAGGGGCTGTGCTGAAAGCTCTGTTGGCCTGGCTGCCTCTCAAGCAGATACAAAGGGATGCCAAAGAGTGTTTGAAACACACCTTCAGCTTGTGGCCTCCCCAGACGCTCTCCCTAACTCGTCTCTTCCACCAGTCTATTGGCTACAGTTAGAATCTTCCTGAAAGAATCGCGCTATGGAAGGATAGCTGCCTCTGTGCTTTAAACATACTTTCCCCCCTGAGTCCAAGCCAGACCCTGTCCTTGGGGACAAGAAGGGAGCGTGAGTTGCTTTCCAGGTAAGAACCATCTGATGTGAAGCCCTTTCTATGTCGTGTTCCGCTCGAGGTTTGAACTCACCCTGACACCACAAATTCTGATTAATATCAAAGGCGGGACGTTTCAGGAAAGGTTTAGTGGAGAAAGCACAATGAGGCCCACTGTTGAGGCCACAAAATGGCCACAGGCTTTTCTTTGAAGAAGCCATGGAGGCCCCTCCTGATGATAAAGCTAGTTGAGATTCCTGGGTGTGAAACACAGCCCTGGGGCAATGAGGCCAGAGAGTGAACTTGGTTCTGGAACAGAGGTTCCAGCTGCTCACTTCCAGGACTGTGTTAGTCCATGATGACATTTTCACTAGGCTGCCGTGAAGTGTCAATGTCAGGTCATCAACTGTTCTTTATAGAATGGGAAAGACTTTCCTTTATTCTGTAATTGTATTTTTCTGCTTTTTTGATGTCAAGATATTATTTTCTTGTATGAAACTATTATAATGGCAAACGTTAGTTTTTTTAAAAAAATGTTCAATTAGCAAAGTAAAAAGTTGGCAATTCTTGGGTCACAATTAAAAGAAATTAAGTGTAGTATGTGAAATTTCCAAGTGTAGGAACCACTGTTTTTGGTTCCAAGGAAAAATCAGTTTCCTGGAGGCTTGGGACTGGGAAGGAGTGTTTTTTAGAAGAGGTTGATTTAAAGCTCCTTGCTTCTAGATTCTTCAGCTCCTACTCCCTACATGCACTGTTCCTTTATTAGACCTCATCTGCCCTTAGCCTTGACCCGATTTCCTCCTTGTGTGGACCTGCTTCTCCAAGAACACAGTGAACTTGTCCCAGCAGAGCTGTGGTCTGTGTCCACCCCCGTAGCTTATATCTTTTGATGTTTGCACTTCCGCCTGACTAATGGCCTGTTCATTCTCCTTCAGGACACAGAAGGGGGTCTCGCCTGTTCTTCCTAATGATTTTTTTGGCTAACTACTAGGGAAAAGGATCACATTAATATGTGGAGTGTCCCGTGGAACAGATTCTAATTTGGTGATATGATTTGGAAGCTCTGTGTAGCCTTCAAATATCTTCCAGAAAGATCTGCTACTATGCCTAAAAATCCTCACTGAGTTATTATTCAGGGGTTTTCCAGAAAAAATTTTAAATTTAGTTGAGGCTTGATGTCACCTGGGAGTGGTAGCTCATTGGCATAGTTTAATAGAGCTGAATAGCCCACTATCATAAAAGAATTTATTTGATCATCATTTTCTTATCTAGCATATCATAGGGCCCCGAGGGAATGGGACAGGGACAGGTAGGTTTCCACGTAGGGATGAGATGGAATGTGCATTAAAGTTTTCTTTTGTTGCCTTTGCTTTTGGTGTCAAATCCAAAAAGTCATCGTCAAGATCCATGTCAAGGAGCTTGCCACTTGTGTTTCCTTCTAGGAATTCTATAGTTTCAAATCTTTAATCCATTTGAGTTAACTTTTGTGTATGGTGTAAGAAAATGGTCCAGTTTCATTCTTTTGCATATGGCTTTCCAGTTTTCTCAGCACCATTTATTGAAGAGACTGTCCTTTCCCCATTGTACATCTTGGCTCCTTTGTCATAAATTAATTGACTGTATATGCATGGGGTTTATTTCTGGGTTTATTCTGTTCCATTGATCAATGTGCCTATTTTTATGCCAATACCATACTGTTTTGATTACCACAGCTTTGAAATATATTTTTAAATCAGGGAGCATAATGCCTCCAGCTTTGTTCTTTCTCAAGATTGCTTTGGCTATTTGGAGTCATTTGTGGTTCAATACAAATTTTAGGATTGTTTGTTCTATTTCTGTGAAAACTGCCATTGAAATTTTGATAGAGATTGCATTGAATCTGTAGATTGCTTTGGGTAGCATGGATATTTTAACAGTATTAATTCTTCCAATCTATGAGCATAGAATATCTTTCTATTTATTTGTGTCTTCTTCAATTTCTTTCATCTGTGTGTTAGTGTTTTCAGTGTACAGGTCTTTCACCTCCCTGGTTAAATTTATTCCTAGGTATTTCATTCTTTTTGATGCAATTATAAATGAGATTGTTTTCTTAATTTCTCCTTCTGATAGTTTATCATTAGTGTATAGAGATGCAACAGATTTTTATATATGGATTTTGTAACTTTACTGAATTCATTAATTAGTTCTAACAGTTTTTTGATGGAATCTGTAGTTTTTCTATATAATGTCATGTCATCTGCAAATAGTGGCATTTTTAGTTCTTCCTTTCTGATTTGGGTATCTTTCATTTCTTTTTCTTGCCTAATTGCTATGGCTAGGACTTCTAATACTACCTTAAATAAAAGTGGTGAGAGTAGGCATCCTTGTCTTCTTCCTGATCTTTGAGGAAGAGCTTTCAGCTTTTCACCATTGAGTATGATGTTAGCTATGGGCTTTTCATATATGGCCTTTATTATCTTGAGGTATGTTCCTCCTATATCCAATTTATTTAGAGTTTTTATCATGAAAGGATGTTGAATTTTATCAAATGATTTTTCTGCATCTATTGAGATGATCATATGATTTTTATTCTTCATTTTGTTAATGTGATGTATCACATTGATTGATTTGCAGAGTTTAAACCATCCTAGCATCCTTGGAATAAATCCCACTTGATCATGGTGTATGATCCTTTTAATGTATTGTTGAATTAGGTTTGCTAATATTCTGTTGAGGATTTTTGCATCTGTGTTCATCAGGGATATTGGCCTGTAATTTTCTTTTCTTGTAGTGTCCTTGTCTGGCTTTGGTATCAAGTTAATCTTGGCCTTGTAAAATGAGTTTGGAAGTGTTCCCTCATCTTCTATTTTTTTGGAAGTGTTTGAGAAGGATTGGTATTAATTCCTCTTTAAATGTTTAGTAGAACTCACTAAAGCCATCTGGTCCCGGACTTTTGTTTGTTGGGAGGTTTTTGATTACTGATTCAATCTCCTTACTAGTAATTGGTCTTTTAGATTTTCTACTTCTTTATGATTCAGTCTTTTTAGGTTGTATGTTTCTTGGAATTTATCCATTTCCTGTATATTGTTCAATTTGTTAGCATATAATTTTTCATAGTAGTCTCTTATGATCCTTTCTGTTTCTGTGATGTCAGTAGTAACATTTCCTTTTCATTTCTGATTTTATTTATTTGAGTCCTCTCTCTTTTATTCTTGGTTAGTCTAGCTAAAGGTTTGTCAATTTTGTTTATCTTTTCAAAAAAACAGCTCTTAGTTTTGTTGCTCTTTTCTATTGTCTTTTTAGTCTCTATTTCATTTATTTCCACTCTGATACTTGTTATTTCCTTCCTTCTACTAACTTTGGGCTTTTTTGTTCTTCTTTTTCTAGTTCCTTCAGGTGTAAAGTTAGGTTGTTTAGTTGAGATTTTTCTTGTTTCTTGATGTAGGGTTTATCACTGTGAACATCCCTTTTAGAATAGCTTTTGCTGCATCCCATAAGTTTTGATATGTTGTATTTTCATTTTCATTTGTTTCAAGGTAATTTTTATTTTTCTTTTGATTTCTTCATTGATCCATTAATTGTTCAGTAGCATTTTGTTTAATCTCCACATATTTGTGAATTTTCCAGTTTTCTTCTTGCAATTGATTTCTAGTCTCATACCATTGTGGTTGGAAAAGATGCTTGATATGTCAATATTCTTAAATCTATTAAGCATTGTTTTGTGGCCTAACATATGATCTATCCCGGTAAATGTTCCATGTGCACTTGAGAAGAATGTGTATTTTGTTGCTTTTGGAGGGAATGCTCTGTATATGTCTGTTAAGTCCATCTGGTCTAATATGTCATTTAAGTCCACTGTTTTCTTTATGATATTCTGCCTGAATGATCTATCAGTTGATGACAGTGGGTTATTAAAGTCCCTTATTACTATTATATTGCTGTCTATTTCTCCTTTTAGGTCTGTTAATATTTGCTTTATGTATTTAGGTTCTCCTGTGTTGGGTGCATAAATATTTACAAGTGAGATATCCTCTTGTTGGTTTGACACCTTTATCATTATATAATGAGCTTCTTTGTCTCTTATTACAGTCTTTGTCTTAAAGACTATTTTGTCTGATATAAGTATAGCTACCCCAGCTTTCTTTTGGTTTCCATTTGCATGGAATATCTTTTTCCATCCCTTCACTTTCAGTCTGTGTGTGTCTTTGCATCTGAAGTGAGTCTGTTGTAGGTAGTGTATAAATGAATCATTAAAAAAAATCCATTCAGCCACTCTGTGTCTTTTGATTGGAGAATTTTGTCCATTTACATTTAATTATTGATAGGTATGTACTTATTGCCATTTTGTTAATTGTTTTCTAGCTGTTTTGTAATTCCTGCATTCTAATCTGCTGTTTCTGCTCTGCGCCCTGTGGGGAGGGGGTGGTATAGCCAGTTAAGAACTGTTTCTCCATTTGTTACAGTCTTATGGGGTCCATGAATGTAAATCCCACTGGCCACCAGAGCCAGGCAATTAAGGGATGTCCCCTGGGTGTCAGCTGCAAAAACCAAGGCACCAGGGGTATGCACAAGCTCCTTTTTAGATGATACTGGCAACTTGAGGGAAGGCTGAAAAAGAGTGCAAAGGTAGTGCCCACCCTCTGAGGTCTCTGGAGAGGATTACAGTTGGCCCTTAGATGTGTGTTTAATTAGAACCCTGCCCCTCAGCTGCCCACTGCAGCTATGAAGATAAGCTAATATGCCTCTTTCACAGAAAGGCTGGGCCTGTCAGTCTGTTTCCTCTCTGCTGTGCCCTGGGAGTGATAGCTGATTAAGAACTCTTTTTCTGTTTGTTACAGTCATGAGGGACCCATGAGCATTAGCCCTGCTGGTCAACACAGCCAGATGACCAAGAGGTTTTCCTTAGGCAGCAGCTGCAAAAATTGGGGTGTCAGATGAGTGCACAAGCTCCCTTCCAGGAGGTACTGGTGACCTGGAGAGAGGCAGAGGGAGAGCTCAGAAATGGCACCCACCAGCCTCCGTCTTTGGAGAGTACTTCAGTAGGCCCCTAGACGTGAATTAAATTAGATGCCTGTCCCTCGTGCCAAAGATTTAAGATAAGCAAATAGGCCTCTTCACAGAAATGCTAGGTGCTTTTCCATCAGCTGCCTCTGCATTGGGCCCTAGGGAGGGTGAATCTGCATGAGCCCTTTAAGAAATGTTTCTCAGATTGCTGTAGCCTTGCGGGTCTCGTGATGCAACCCTTGTTGGCTTTCAAAGCCAGATATTTTGGGGGCTCATCTCTCAGGCACAGGTCCTAAAAGTTGGGATGCCAGATGTGGAGTTGAAACTCTTTGCTCCTCAGGGAGGAGTTTGGGATTGTGAGTTCTCTTCTGATTGTGGGTCATCACGCCAGGCATGGGGTTTATGGTGAGATTGTGTCTCAGTCTCTCCTACCCATTTCTTTTTTTTTTTTTTTTATGGTTAAACAACTTTATTTTATTTTATTTTATTTTTTAATTTTTTGTTTATTGCAGTAACAATAAACAAAATAACATTTTGTTTATTGCAGTAACAATAAACAAAATAACATTTTGTTTATTGCAGTAACATAAAAATTTCAGGTGTACATCATTATACTTCTATTTCTGCATAGATTACATCATGTTCACCACCAAAATACTAATTACAACCCACCACCACACACATGTACCGAATTATCCCTTTCACCCTCCTCCCTCCCACCTTCCCCTCTGGTAACCACCAATCCAATCTCTGTACCTATGTGTTTATTTATTGTTGTTATTATCTACTACTTAATGAAGGACATCATATGGTATTTGACCTTCTCCCTCTGACTTATTTCACTTTGCATTATACCCTCAATGTCCATCCACGTTGTCACAAATGGCTGGATTTCATCATTTCTTATGGCTGAGTAGTATTCCATTGTGTATATATACCACAGCTTCTCTATCCATTCGTCCCTTGATGGGCACTTAGGTTGCTTCCAAGTCTTGGCTATTGTGAATAGCGCTGCAATGAACACAGGGGTGCATGTACCTTTACAAATTGGTGTTTTCAAGTTCTTTGGATAAATACTCAACAGTGGAATAGCTGGATCATATGGTAGTTCTATCCTTGATTTTTTGAGGAATCTCCATACTGTTTTCCATAGTGGCTGCACCAGTTTGCACTCCCACCAGCAGTGTATGAGATTTCCCTTCTCTCCACATCCTCTCCAACACATGTTGTTTCCTGTCTTGTTAATTATAGCCATTCTGACGGGCGTGAGGTGATATCTCATTGTAGTTTTGATTTGCATTTCCCTGATAGTTAGTGATTTTGAACATCTTTTCATGTGTCTGTTGGCCATCTGTATATCTTCTTTGGAGAAATGTCTGTTCAGGTCTTTTGCCCATTTTTTAATTGGGTTGTTAGTTTTTTTGTTGTTGAGATGCGTGTGTTCTTTATATATTTTGGAGATTAAGCCCTTATCAGATGTATGGTTTGCAAATATCTTCTCCCAATTGTTAGGTTGGCTTTTTGTTTTGTTGATGGTTTCCTTTGCTGTGCAGAAGCTTTTTAGTTTGATGTAGTCCCATTTGTTTATTTTTTCTATTGTTTCTCTTGCCCGGTCAGACGTGGTGTTTGAAAAGATGTTGCTAAGACCGATGTCAAAGAGCGTACTGCCTATGTTTTCTTCTAGAAGTTTCACAGTTTCAGGTCTTATATTCAAGTCTTTAATCCATTTGGAGTTAATTTTTGTGTATGGTGTAAGGTAAGGGTCCACTTTCATTTTTTTGCATGTGGCTATCCAGTTTTCCCAACACCATTTGTTGAAGAGACTTTCTTTTCCCCCATTGTATGTTCTTGGCTCCTTTGTCAAAGATTAGCTGTCCATAGATCTGCTACCCATTTTGACATGGGATTTTTCTCGGTTGCCCAATGTATAGGATTCTCTCAGCTAGCTTTTGGGCTTCTTTCAGAGGAAATTGTCCCATTTGTAGCTGTAGATTCAGTGTGTCTGTGAGAGGAGATGAGCTCAGGATCTCCCTATGTCTCCGTCTTGAACCCCTGCTCTGATGTTTACTGTTTTTTCTTCACTTTATTGACCCATCCCAGGATCCTTCCAGTTTACTCCTATCCTTCACCAATTTTGCTCCCCCCTCTTTTTTTTTTTCCTTGAGCTTCCATATATGGCCTACTATAAGGCAGATTTATTCTCTCTATAATTATACCACAGAAGAGTTTATCATATTTAGAACACCCTCTTAATTTCTTCATTTTGAATAACACACTGCTATTTGGGGAACACACAGCTGAAATAATATTAGGCCAGTACTAGTTTTAGATGCTGATAGAGTATGTTTGATTAGAAATGGTTAAAAAAAGCAGAGAAATTTAGTACAGTTTTGGATGTTGTAATAATACAGTAAAATGTTTAATTATGGACTTCAGAAATATACACTTCTAGAGTGAATGGGGAAAAAACTTCTCCTGTTTTATGTTATGTGAATATTCTTATGGCTTGGAATAAAACTTCCAGGGATAATATCATATACAGACACCAAAAATGCTTTATTGGAATAGCTTAGAAATGAAGGTGATACACTCTGGGAAAACTGTGTTGAATGACTCAATGATAGTAAGGCTACATCAGAAGTACTTAGATAAAGTGATTTAAAGAAATACATAGAATTACTTTTAAAAATATTTAACATAATAATTTCTAACTGTATTATTTTATATATAAATTTAAATATAAATGTCATAAAAATAACAAGTCAGGTACCGTACCATACATAGATATCTGACTATTTTATCTCAATTCCTAAAATCAAATATATTCATGTGGGCTAAAAATTTATTTTTTAATTTTTAAATGTTCTCATTGGGAAATTGGAAGCCTGTAGTTAAATATACAAGGGAGTGGAAATTGGGTGTCAATTGCTTGTAACAAGGATAGTTCTGTCTAATATGTCAGGAGCCAGTGGGTGAGACATCTCTACAATGTAGGTAGTTAATAAGATGTGTAACCAGGTTGAGTCAACTGATTGTCACTCTTTCTCTCCCATGAAGTACAGCTGAGTAAAATAGTTATCCTTTTCTTACAGTATTAAGATCAAGGCCAAGGGAAATGGAATAGCCAGCAGCTGCCTAAACTATGGGAGAGGTAGAACTACTGACCAACAATCCACCTCAAGTGAGAAACATTGTGTGCTAGAAAACATGTTGGAGAAACATGGTCAGGTTCTAGAAATAAGTACATAGTCCGTCTGTGGAATTGAAGCACCTGTTTATTTAGAGGGCTATGAATTCCAGTAGCTGACCAAAGTGGAAAACCCAAGAAAGAAAAACATATCTAAGAGGGCCTCCACGAACATTTTGTTTTCTGCTAGTGTTTCCTAGGAATGCAGGTGCCATGGTGACTGAAGCAGGTAAAACGATAGAAAAAATTGCAAATAAATGTTCAAAAATACTACCCAGAGGGCAAAGCATAGTTTCATATTGTGAATTGGAAGCTTCAAATAGACTTGGAGCTCAGAAAAGGTTATATGTCTCTAGGAAAGGAGTGCAATATTCCTAGTGATGTTTAGGTTCAAGTTCATAGATGCTCAGATGGACCATAAGGCATCCGGCAATTAGGCTGCCCTCTGCTGAGGAAAGTGGAAGCAGTCTTTTTCTTTTTAAGAAGATGTGATTCTGGCCCTAACTCTTGGTCAGGGACTAACACATATGCTAAAGGAAAACCACATATGGGATGAACTAATGGAGTCTGATCACCTTTGGTGTGGCCTGGCATGAAATTTGGTCCATAATGAGCAACAGAAACCAAGACCGGTTAGCTCAGGCTTCAAACACTGGATGTGATTGTTATGTTGAAATGTGGTTGCTGAGTGGCTGACCAGGGTCACTTGTTTACTAAAGGAATCACCCCCCACGCACATAGTTGGATTAGACTATTACTGGTTTAAGCACTGAAAAATATTATGTCTCTCTGTACATGTAATTCAAATAGAAAACAGTACTAAACCACAAAATAAATAAAGTTTTGATTTTTTGTACCATGACTATTTTAATTCTTCTTTTGAAATCTCAATATATTTATAAAACAAATTTTTTTCTAATTTTTTAATGCTTTTATTATGCTGGTGCTTTTACTCTGCTGAATTTATCTGCTAGGCAATTCAGCACTCCTCACACACCAGCCTCATGGTGAATTGCCTTCATAAAATTACTGAGGAGGGGATGTAAATTGTTAAAACCTTTAAGGAGGGCATTTGGTAAAATTAGCAACATAAAACATGCACACATCCTTTGGCCCAACAATTCTTCTAGATGTCATCCTACAAACACATTCATACTTATGCAAGGTAATACACACACATACGCGCACAAGGTTATTTGTAATAGAAAATGGTAGAAACAATCTTCATGTACACAAAAAATTAGTCACATCCATGGAAAGAACATTTATGCATTTTTCAGAAAGAATGAGATAATTCTTGAGTGACATCAGCAAGATGGCCAAATAAGGCATTCCTCCCTGTATTCCCCCTTCCAAAACAATAATTTGGCTTTGGGATCCAAGTAGGAAATCCTGGTGCAGTCCAAGACTTTTGAGAAGGCAGCTCCTCATCCAGGTGGCTGATTGCTGGCCGTGGTCCTGGCTATAGATCCAGAAACAACTCCACACCCCTGAGAAGTTGGCTACAGACCCATTTGGCTTTGGTTCTGTCATTAGCACCGTGTACCAAGGGACCTCAGGGGAGTCATTCCCACCTGTGCATTGGGTAACAGGTGTACAGACCTTGGCCCTGGCTGTGCACTCTGAAGCGGCACATGAACAAGCTCCAGCCCCTCTTGGCCACGGTCTGGGAACCTCTGGAGGTAAGTCTGCCAAACTTAGTCAGACTGTAGATTCTGAAAGGACCTTGTAACTGGGCTCCAACCTATCCCAGATGCAGTCTGAGAACAGTCTTTCTGGAACTGGGATCCTGCAGGGGATGTTCCCAACTGTGTCCCTGGAGATCCTAAAGGGGCGCTATATTCAACCCCAGCTCCTTCCTAACTGCACTCTGCCAGCAGTCCTGTGGGTCCAAGGACCCAGTGGAAGACAGTCCTATCTTGCTACCATGAAGATCCTGAAAGGGCCCTATACATAGCTCTAGCTTCCTCACAGCCACAGTCTGCCAGCAGTCCTGAGGGTCCAGGGTCCCAACAGAATATACTCATGTCTTACCCCCTGGAGATCCTGGAAGGGCCCTGTACTTGGCTCATACCACCTCCCAGCCACAGTCTGCCAGCAGTCCTGTGGGTCCAGGGACCCAGCAGGAGATATTGCCTTCTGCAACCAGGGAGATTCTGAAAGGGCACTATACTCAGCTCCAGCCCTTCCCAACTGCAGTCTGTGAACAGTTTTGCTGGCATAGAGACCTAGTAGGAGATGCTCCTGACTACACCCCTGGATATCCTGAAAGGGCCCTATACTCGGCTCTAGCCCCTCCCAGCCAGTCAATGAACAATCCTGCTGGCAGAGACCTGATGGGAGATACTCATACATGTTCCTTAGGAGACACTGAAATGGGCCTACCCTTGGATCCAGCCACTCCAACTACGAATCAGAGAGCAGTCCAGCCTTCCCAGGGACCTGGTGGGAGACAAACCCATCCATGCCTCCAGAGCCAAATCTACAGGCCTCAATATTGGCTATAGAACTTGAAACAGCCCTGGGGCTCAGTTCCAGTCTCTCCTAGCCATGGTCCCTGACCAGCCAGGGACCTAGCCATTGAGCAGGCAGTAGCCCTCCTAGGGACCTGGTGGAGCCACATGTGTCCATACACCTAACAATAGGCCTGCTATCTGAGGACCCAACTGTGGACTCTGAAGTGGACTCTCTTCCCAGCACCACCCTACTGAACAAGGTATTCAAGGCAGTCCCATCCACCCAGAGACCAGACAGGATCCACACCTGCCAAACTCCTGGTAACAAGCCCATTAACCATAGACCCTGCTGCAGACACAATAACAGCTCAAAACTGGCTCCTGCATAAAAACTGCAATTCTGGAAGTAATCTCATCATCCGAGGGAACAGAAAGGAGAAGGTATATACCCACCGAAACCAGTCAGTAAAGATGGGAAGAGGTTTTTGCTCCTTCAAATGCACAGACTTCAATGGATCACGAAGGCTACATGGATCACAAAGGCTACATGGCTACATGGCTACATGGATCTCGAAGAATCATACAAATATGACACCACCAAAGGAAGCTAATAAAGCTCCAATAACTAACCTCAAAGAAATGGAGATCTGTGATTTTCCTGACAAAGAATTCAAAATAATCATCTTAAAGAAACTCAATGAAATACAAGAGAACAGATAGGCAACTAAAAAAAAAAATCAGAAGAACAATATATGAACAAAATTAGAAGTTTAACAAATAGAAACCATGAAAAGAACCAAATAGAAATCCTGGCACTGAGGAATACAATGATAGAACTGAAAAATTCAATACAGAGCTTCAACAACAGACTTGATTATGCAGAAGAAAGAACCAGTGAACTTAAAGACAAATCATCTGAAGTTAGCCAGTTAGAGGAACAACAACAACAAAAAGAATGAAAAAGAGTGAAGAAAGCCTATGTCAATTATGGGAAACCATCAAGCAAATGAACATTTGCATCATGGGAGTCCTAGAATGAGAAGAGAAAGAGAAAGAGGCAGAAAGCTTATTTAAAGAAACAATGGCTGAAAACTTCCCAATTCTTAGAAAAGATATGGAAATTCAGGTACAGGAAGCTCAAAAGACCCCAAGCAAGAGCAACTCAAAGATGATTACTCTGAGACACATTATAATCAAAATGTTAAGTCTAAGAAAGAGTGAGAATTTTGAAAGAAGCGTGAGAAAAATGACTCATCACATACAAGAGAACTCCTGTAAGGCTATCAGTGGATTTCTTTGCAGAAACCCTGCAGGCCATAACAGAGTGGGATGATATATTCAAAGTGCTGAAGGAAAAAAACTGTCAGCCAAGAATACTACACCTGGCAAAACTGTCCTTCAGAAATGAAGGAGGAATAAAGACATTCTCAGACAAACAAAGCTAAGGAGTTCATCACCCTAGACTTGCCTTACAAAAAATGCTAAATGGAGTTCTTCAAGTTGAAATGAAATGATGCTAAGTAACTAGATGAATATTTATGAAAGCATAAAGCTCACTAGTAAAGGAAACTATATAGTCAAATTCAGAATACCCTAATATTGTAATGGTGGTGTGTAAATCACTTTTATCTCTAGTATAAAAGTTAAAAAACAATAATTTAAAAAATAATTACAACAATGTAACAATATAACAATAATTTGTTCATGGATGCACAATATAAGAAGACATAAAGTGTGACATCAATAGCATAAAATGTGGGAGGAGAAGTAATAGTCTAGAGGTTTTGTATGTGATTGGAGGTAAATTGTTATTTTAAAATAGACTGTTATATCTATAAGAAGTTTAAGTAAGCCTCGTGGTAAACACAAAGAAAAAACCTATAGTAGGTACACAAAAGATAAAGAGATAAGAATTAAAGCATGCCATTACAAAAATATATCACAAAGGAAGACAGCAAGAGAGGAAGGAAGGAACAAAGGAATTACAAAAAAAAAAAAAAAATCAGAAAACAACAAAATTCCAATAGTAAGTCCTTACCTATAAATAATTACTTTAAACATAAATGGACTAACTTTTCCATTCAAAAGACAAAAAGTGACTGAATGAATAAAAAAACCAAGATTCAACATTATGCTGCCTACAAGAGACTCACTTTGGCTCTAAGGACACATATAGGTTGAAAATGAAGTGACAGAAAAAGATATTTCAAGCATATGGTAACAGAAAGAGAGCAGAGGTGGCTACATTTATATCAGGCAAAATAGACTTTAAGTCAATTTGAGACAAAGAAAATCACTATATAGATATATTGTATAGATATATAATTATATCTATATGATGTATCTGTATAATGATAAAAGGATCAATTCATCAAGAGGATATAACAATTGTAAATATATGTGCACCCCACATAGAAGCATCTAAATATATAAAGCAAATATTAACAGAACTGAAAGGAAAAATAGACAGACATACAATAGTAGTAAGGGACTCCAATACTCCATTTTCAACAATGGATAGATTATCTAGACAGAAAATTAATAAGGAAACGGTATATCTGAATAACACTACAGATCAAATGGACCTAACAGACATATAAGAGCGTTCCATGCAACAGCACCAGAATGCACATTCTTCTCAAGCACACACAGAACATTCTGGAAGATAGATCATATGTTGGGTCACAAAGCAAGCCTTAACAAATTTAAGAAGATTGAAATCATATCTAGTATCTTTTCTGACTACAATAGTATGAAAGTAGAAATCAATAACAGGAGGAAAACTGGAGAATTCACAAATATGTGGAAATTAAACAAGACACTCTTGAACAACCAATGGATCAAAGAAGAAATCAAAAGGGAAATCAGAAAATATCTAGAGACAAGCAAAAACAAAAACACAATATACCAAAACTTATGGAATGCAGCAAAAGCAGTTCTAAGAGGGAATTTTATAGTGATAAGTCTCTATGTTAAGAAAAAAGAAAGATCCCAAATAAACAACCTAACTTTACACCTCAAGAATTTAGAAAAAGAAGAACAAACTAAGTCCCAAGTTAGCAGAAGGAAGGAAATAACAAAGATTAGAGCAGAAATAAATGAAATAGTGTCTAGAATGGCAATAGAAAAAAGTCAATGAAACTAATAGTTGGTTTTTTGAACAGGTAAACAAAATTGACTAATCTTTAGCTAGACTAACCAGGAAATAAAGAGAGAAGACTCAAATAAACAAAATTATAAATGAAAGAGGGGACATTACAACTGACACCACAGAAATACAAAGCACACTAAGAGACTACTATGAAGAATTATATGCCAACAAATTGGATAATCTAGAATAAATAGATAAATTCCTAAAAAGCAACAACCTACCAAGACTGAATCATGAAGAATTAGAAAATCTGAACAGATAAATTAGTGACTAATTACCTAATTAATGATAAATCTCACATATTGAAGGTGATTTTTCATGTAAATGAAATTCTGAGGCTTTTGAATTAGATGCAGGAAAGTGGCACCCAACTTTTAATTGTGTATGTATTTGGAGGCATGGTATTTGGAGAATCATAGCTGATTTATGAACCATGATGAACTGGAAAGTCATATTTATGATATTAAAAAATGTTAAAATGCATTCTAATTATAATTAATTAATTAGATTTCCCTAGAAAAAGTTAGAAAGATGAAAGAGGTAAAGCTGAGGTCAGAACTTCAAGTGCTCAGAGATTTTAGCAGGTGTAGTGAAAGGAAACTAACAAAGTAGGTGGCATTAAAATGGATGCAAGACGGGAGTCTCTTATGCAGAAATATACTCCAGGGTAAAGAAGGCCACCAATGTGTGTATGTGTAGTCATGTGTGTATATTATGTATGCACATGAATTCTATATGTTACTCACACACACACATACACCCCTTAATGAATTGTGCATTGCTCTTTCATTCAACATCTATTTTGTCTCAGGTACCGGATGAGTGCTGGTAATACAAAGATAAAAACTAATGTTTGTGGAAAATTTATATTTTTCAAGTACTATGTTGAAAGCTTTAGAGTATCACATTAAATCTTCCCAAGAACACTTAGGGGAAGATATTTGTAGTGAATATCTGTAACTTTTCAAAGGAGAGCATGAAAATAAACTTTTATTTTTCTTTGTCATCCATGAAAAAAATGATAGTTATGCTTACAGACTTAACTCTTGACATAAATTGAACTAAAAAGAGTCAAATTTACATATAGCAGAAAAATGACAAATGGGTGACCTTTTAAAGTGCAGGTTTATATTCAAAACTTGTGACATACAGCTCAAAATATTTCTCTGTGCATTAATAGGGAAAAAAGTGTAATGACAGAATTAGGGTTATAGCTGGTACTTAAAAAAAATTGGATCTGTTTCCCAAAATTGTGATGTTTGTAAGCATGCCGCTAGTATCTTCAGAAAAGAATGAATTGCTAAAGACTAAATACACTAACACTTGCATTTTTGAGAAAAACTAATAATCTTGCTTTTAGGTATAAATATGAATATATTATTTACGAAAATTATTTTTTCTTGAACCATTTTAGAGAAAGATGGAGACATCAAGCCTTTCTATCCTTAATACTTTAGTATGTATTTCCTGGGAACAAGGACATTCTTTTTCACAATCAGTATAATTATACAATCAGAAAATATAACATTTACATATTATGATTATCTAATCCACAGTTCACATTTAAATTTTATCAGTTGTTTCAAATTTGTCATTTATAGTTATTTCCCTTCCCTGTCACACACCCCAGCTCAAGATTTAATCCACAATCATGCCTGTACATTTAGCTGCCATGTTTCTCTAGTCATTTAAAGTGGAATAGAATCTCAGCCTTTGTATGTCTTTCTTGACCTTGACACTTGTGAAGAGTGGCGGCTAGTTATTTTATAGATTGTCTCTCAATGTGGGTTTGCCTGGTGGTTTCTCATTATTATGTTCAATTTTTGTATTTTTGGCAGGATTACTCCAGAAGTGAATGCAGCGTACCAGTCAGTTTATCCCAACATTTAGTAATTTAAGTTTGCTCTTTTGGTTAAGATGGCACCTACCACATTCCTCCACTGTAAAGTTACTATTTTCCCCTTGTAATTAATAAACTGATTATGGAAGATACTTGAAGCTATTTAAATATGCAATTCCTTATCAGACTTTCACATACTAATTTTATCAATCATTGATGATTTTTGAATTCTATTTTTTCTTCTATATTATTAGTTGCTATTCTATTATAAGGGAGAACATTCCTCTTGCCATTTAGTTGTCCATTTATTTATTTATATCAGTACGGACACATGGATTCTATTTTATTCAGTGGGTTGTAATCTGTTATCACAATTACTTATTTTGAAGCTCAAATTGCCCCAGATTTAGCTTGCGGTAGTCTCTTGTGTCTTTCTGATATCTCTCCATCATTATTTGAGCACTTCTTTAATTTCTGGCACAGCAAGATGCTCATTTTGTACTTTTCCTGCTCTAACTCTGGAATTAGCCTTTTCTCCAAAGGTTTTGGTTCCTTTTGGTGGAGAACGCTATTTAGAAATCAAAATGTAAGTACTACGTGTGCACATTGCTCTGGTGTGTCATTGCTTTTAGGCCCTCCTAGGATACAGAGCTGAAAGAATATAATACAGAGGGATATATAAATACACACATATCTATATTTTCTTATTTGTCTACCTGTAAAAAAAACCCAAATGTGTTCATACTGACTACTCTCTTGCAATCCAACACCACACAGTAAATTTTAATCTCCTCTTTTTACATATTTGTAACTTCTTTCTTTAACAATGAGAAACCTGACTAATTATCTTGAATATATTCATATATTTGCCCAAACCACAAATGCACAGGGAGTAGTTTGATAATCACTAACCACAGCGTTGTGAAAAGCAAACCTAACAACTAGATTAATTTGTTTACAGTTTTCTTTGAGGTAAATTTTATGTATAGTGAAATGCACAGATCTTAAGAGAACAGTTTGATGAATTTTGACAAATGTGTGCACTTGTGTAACCCAAACATTTATCAAGATATAGAATATTTTTATCATGCCAGAAAGTTCCTCATGCCCCTTTCTATGTTCTTTTCAAAGAAGCAAGTTTTGATTCCATTGATTTTCTCTGCTTTCGTGTTTTCAATATAATTTTTTTTAGCTCTTATCTTTTGTTTTTTCCTTCTCTAATTTGAGGTTGTTTAATTTGTTCTCCATTCTCTAATTTCTTAATGGTGGAACTTTAGACCATTATAAAATCTTTTATCTTCTAAGATAAGCATCTTAATGCTACAAATTTCCCTCTAAATATTGCTATACTGCATCTACAAATTTTGATATGTTTATTTAAACTTTATTTGAACAAAAATATTTTCTATTTTGTCTCATGATTTCCTTTTTGATCTACGGGTTTTTAGAACTGTATTGTTTAATTTTAAATAGGAACTTTTCAATACCTTTCTATTATTGATTTTAGTTTAATTCCAATTTGGTCAGAAAACATATTATGTATGTTTTCAAGTCTTTTTATTTTCTTGAGATTTGGTATAAGCCCAGAATATGTTCTCTTTTATTGAATATTCCAGGTACTTGAAAACAATGAGTATTCTGCTCCTGTTGGTAGAGTGTTCTATAAATGTCAATTAGGTCAAGTTGATTGATGGTGTTCAGTCTTCGATATCATTTCTGACCTTCTGTTAAGTTATTCTATTGATTAATAAGAGAGAAGTGTTGAATTATCCAACTATAATTGTGGATTTGTCTATTTTTTCTTTCAGTTCTATCAGTTTTTGTTTCATGTATTTTGAAGTGTTGTTGTTAGGTGGCACACCTTTTGAATTGTTAAATCTTCTTTGTGGTTTGCATTTTTTATCATGTTATAGCACTCTATATCAATGATAATATTCCTCATTATGAAATCTACTTTGGTATTCATATAGTCAATCCAGATTTCTTTTGGTTAATGTTTGCATGGTATATTTTTTTTCATCCATTTATTTTTAACCTATTTATACCTTTTTTATTTAAAGTGGGTTTCTTGTAGGCAGCATATAGTTGGGACTTGTTTTTTTTTTTTTTAATTTTTCGTTTATTGCAGTAACATTGGTTTATAACATTGTATAAGTTTCAGGTGTACATCATTATACTTCTATTTCTGCATAGATTACATCATGTTCACCACCAAAATACTAATTACAACCCATCACCACACACATGTGCCGAATTATCACTTTCACCCACCTCCCTCCTCCCTTCCCCTCTGGTAACCACCAACCAATCTCTGTCTCTATGTGTTTGTTTATTGTTGTTATTATCTACTACTTAATGAAGGAAATCATACGGTATTTGACATTCTCCCTCTGACTTATTTCACTTTGCATAATACCCTCAATGTCCATCCATGTTGTTACAAATGGCTGGATTTCATCGTTTCTTATGGCTGAGTAGTATTCCATTGTGTATATATACCACATCTTCTTTATCCATTCGTCCCTTGATGGGCGCTTAGGTTGCTTCCAAGTCTTGGCTATTGTGAATAGTGCTGCAATGAACACAGGGGTGCATGTATCTTTATGCATTGGAGTTTTCAAATTCTTTGGATAAATACCCAGCAGTGGAATAGCTGGATCATATGGTAGTTCTAGCCTTGATTTTTTGAGGATTCTCCACACTGTTTTCCATAGTGGCTGCACCAGTTTGCACTCCCACCAGCAGTGTATGAGAGTTCCCTTCTCTCCACATCCTCTCCAACACTTCTTGTTTCCTGTCTTGTTAATTATAGCCATTCTGACGGGCATGAGGTGATAGCTCATTGTAGTTTTGATTTGCATTTCCCTGATAGTTAATGATGCTGAACATCTTTTCATGTGTCTGTTGGCTATCAGTATATCTTCTTTGGAGAAATGTCTGTTCAGGTCTTTTGCCCATTTTTTAATTGGGTTGTTAGTTTTTTTGTTGTTGAGATGCATGAGTTCTTTATATATTTTGGAGATTAAGCCCTTATCAGATGTATGGTTTGCAAATATCTTCTCCCAATTGTTAGGTTGTCTTTTCGTTTTGTTGATGGTTTCCTTTGCTGTGCAGAAGCTTTTTAGTTTGATGTAGTCCCAGTTGTTTATTTTTTCTATTGTTTCTCTTGCCCGGTCAGACATGGTGCTTGAAAATATGTTGCTAAGACCAATGTCAAAGAGCACGCTGCCTGTTTTCTTCTAGAAGTTTGATAGTTTCAGGTCTTACATTCAAGTCTTTAATCCACTTTGAGTTAATTTTTGCGTATGGTGTAAGGTAAGGCTCTACTTTCATTTTTTTGCATGTGGCTATCCAGTTTTCCCAACACCACTTGTTGAAGAGACTTCCTTTTCTCCATTGTATGTTCTGGGCTCCTTTGTCAAAG